>NW_007726548.1:431154-431990 GCF_000696425.1 Galeopterus variegatus
CTGTTGGCCATTCGTATATCTTCCTTTGAGAAATACCTATTTAGCTCCTTTGCCCATATTTTACTTAGGTTACTTGTTCTTTTGTTGTAAAGTTGTTTGAGTTCCTTGTATATTCTGGATATTAATCCTTTGTCAGAAGTGTATTTTGCAAATATTTTCTCCCACTCTGTTGGTCTTTTTTTTTTTTTTTCCTTTAAAAAAAAGATGACTGGTAAGGGGATCTCAACCCTTGGCTTGGTGTTGTCAGCACCACGCTCACTGAGTGAGCTAACCAGCCATCCCTATATGGGATCCGAAGACGGGGCTTTGGTGGTATCAGCACCGCACTCTCCCAAGTGAGCCATGGGCCGGCCCTGATGGTTGTCTTTTAACTCTGTTAATTGTTTATTTTGCTGTGCAGAAGCTCTTTAGTTTGATATAATCCCATTTGTTTATTTTTCCTTTGGTTGCCTGTGCTTTTGGGGTCGTATTCATGAAGTCTGTGTCCAGTCCTATTTCCTGAAGTGTCTCTCCTATGTTTTCTTTAAGAAGTTTTATTGTTTCAGGGTGTATGTTTAATTCTTTAATCCATTTTGAGTTGACTTTAGTGTATGGTGAAAGGTATGAGTCTAGTTTCATTCTTCTGCATATTGATATCCAGTCTCGCAGCACCATTTGCTAAAGAGGCAGTCTCTTCCCCAGTGTATAGGCTTGGTGCCTTTGTCAAAGATCAGACAGCTGTAGGTGTGTGGGCTGATTTCTGGATTCTCTATTCTATTCCATTCATCAGTGTGTCTGTTTTTATGCCAGTACCGTACTGTTTTGGTTATTATAGCTTTGTAGTATAGTTTAAAGTC
>NW_007726548.1:432452-433128 GCF_000696425.1 Galeopterus variegatus
TGCTGATGAGAAGAATGAATATTCTGAGGTTGTTGGATGGAATGTTCTGTAGATATCTGCCAAGTCCAATTGGTCTAGAGTATTGTTTAGTTCTTGTGTTTCTCTGCTGATTCTTTGCCTAGATGATCTGTCCAATATTGACAGTGGGGAGTTCACGTCCCCTGCTATTATAGTATTAGTGTCTATTTCCTTCTTTAGGTCTAATAGAGTTCGTTTTATAAATCTGGCTGCTCCAACATTGGGTGCGTACATATTTATGATTGTTATGTCTTCTTGATGGATCAGTCCTTTTTTCATTATGTACTGTCCCTCATTGTCTCTTTTTATGGTTTTTAAAGTCTACTTTGTCAGATATAAGAATAGCTACTCCAGCTCGTTTTTCTTTTCTGTTTGCATGGTAAATCTTTTTCCATCCTTTCACTCTTAGTCTATGTGAGTCTTTATGGGTGAGGTGGGTCTCTTGAAGGCAGCATATACTTGGGTCCACCTTTTTAATCCAGTCAGCCAGTCTGTGCCTTTTGTTTGGGGAATTTAAGCCTTTTACATTAAGAGTTGTTATTGAAAGGTGTTGATTTATTCCTAGTATTTTATTGATTGTTGTTTGGTTGTCTTAGGTGTCTTTTGTTCCTTGCTTTCTGATTTACTGTTTGTTTTCTGTGTTTGTTGGTTCCTTAGG
>NW_007726548.1:434038-438995 GCF_000696425.1 Galeopterus variegatus
TTTCCTCATTTCATCATGATGTCTAGCTGAGTTTTCTTGTATCTCATTCAGTTTCCTTAGAATTATCACTCGAAATTCCTTGTCAGTCATTTCAAGGGCTTCTTGTTCTATAGCATCTAGAGCTTGAGATTTATTATCTTTTGGTGGTGTACTTTCTTGATTTTTCGTATTTCTGGTATCTTTTCTTTGATGTCTGTTCATTGTGGCAGGGGGTTTCACAGTCCACAGATCAGATGAAATGAGCAGATTATCTTCTGTTCCACTGGGCAGTCTAATGAACAGAGGAGGCAGACTCAGAGGAGAATTGGGGGCAGCGCGCGGAGTCCCCGGTCCGAGTGCGGCCGCCGCCCGTCAGCTCCAGCTCGGCTCCTAGCCTTTTATTTTTTCAGAGATTTATCCATCTTTTCTTGCTCTTGGAAATGCACAGTGCACTCTTACAGCTTAGCTCCTCCACCGAGCCGCTCCCCTCGCAGGTCTCCTCCTTTGGCAGCCGCCACCGCCACCACTGCCGCAGCTTCATCGCCCCACACTCCAGTGCGAACAGGGACCGAGCAGGCTCTGGTGTGCCCGCCAGCCCCGCCGCGTCTGGGAGACTTGCCGCAATGCAGTTATGTTTGAAAACAGCATAAAATGTTTAAAAAGTCACTAAAGTGCATGTGTATAGAAAAGAAAATCTGTGAGAGGATCAATGAGAAATTTGACAGAAGTCCTTTTTGCAGTCTTTTCATTCTATTCCTTTCTGTACTGTTTGAATTTCTCATGACAAACACGTATAATTTTTAAAAATGTAGCGGATCTCTTGTTACTGATATGGAAAGATAGCCTCAAGAGTACATGAAATGAAAAATGCAGGTTATAAGAGAATTTATATATCCTGGTTTCATTTGTGTAAAAAAATCATATACAGTCATCCCTGGGTATGTGTGGGGGATTGGTTCCAGAACTTCACTTGGATACCAAAATCCGAGGATGCTCAAGTCCCCAATATAAAATGGCATAGTATTTACATATAACCTATGCACATCTTCTAGTATACTTTAAATCATCTCTAAATTACTTATAATGCTAACACAATGTAAATGGTATGTAAATAGTTGTTATACTGTTTAGGGAATAATGACAAGAAAAAAAAGGCTGTACCTGTTCAGTACAGACACAATTTTTAAAAAAATTTTTTGATCCATGGTTGAATCCACAGATGTGGAACCCATGAATACAAAGTGTCAACCGTATTTTTATAGCTGTATTTAAATTATCAGAAAGAAATGTACCTAATCAATAAGCAATACAGAATTTTCTACTTCACATATTCATATGTTGTTTGATCTTTTAAAATAAAACTATTACTTTTATAATAAAAAAAGATTTCATTTTGGGTAAAAAATAACTGGAAAACTAAAGAAGGGAGAGTATTATGAACCACTCTAGCTCTAAACCAGTGCCAGAACTATGTTAGCTTGCCAGACGACAAATGGAATCAACTTGAATCCAGATGTACACTGAGTAAACTTCTGGTAAAATTACTAATAATTCAAGGGAGAAAAACTGTATAAAACGTTGTAAGAAAAATGGTCTCTGGATGATACTAAGGGGGGTAGGCAAAATACAGCCTTATATAATAAAGTTTAAGAACTGAAATTTTTTGATATTATACAACTAGTGATATCTAAATTTAGCAAGGTATTATTTACAGAAAATTGGAGCATCAAAGGAGAAGATGGAGTCTCAACACGCATCTTACCAGAGGTTATATTAATATTTCCTGCTTCGATTCCTGCTTTAAGTCCTTCTTTTCCCAAAATCCCAGACTCTCCTTTGGCCAGACGCTCCCTCTCCTTCTCTTCCAAACTTCCATAGTAGATGTGTGGTTTCTTCACGACAGGAGCAACTAAGTCATCAGGTGCTTTACTTTTGGTTGCCTGCTAAATCAAAGACCTAGATTAATCTAAGGTTTCACCTTAGTAATTTACCGGGTTTCCCCAAAGGATGCAGCTCATCCTGAACTTCAATCCTATTTCCTTCCCAAACGAAAGGACAAGTTGGATACCAGTTAAGATGTTTCTCACTGATTTGCGTGCTGGGGGTGGGAGGAGGGTGTTTCAGTCCCTCAATCGCTTAAGTTTGGCAGATAGGAAGAAGATGATAAAGCTAGTGAATTTTTCTATCAAAAGTTTGCTTTGGGGCCGGCCCCGTGGCTCACTCAGGAGAGTGCGGCCCTGGTAGCACGGAGGCCGCGGGTTCGGATCCTATATAGGGATGGCCGGTGCACTCACTGGCTGAGCATGGTGCAGACAACACCGTGCTGAGGGTTGCGATCCCCTTACCGGTCCAAAAAAAAAAAAAAGTTTGCTTTGGAACATGTTTACTTCATTCTGTTGGAAGTGCAATCTCTTCTTGGGTTTTATGATACTTCCAGGGTAACTGCTCATCCCTGGGGAAATAGCAAAGATAACTGAAATAATCAAGGCGGTGCTAAGTAGGAACAAGTTACAACGTTACTGGTCTGTCCATTTCAAACGTCTTCTGACCTGAGGCAGTAGATTAGGAGTTAACGGAAGGGAAGCCTCATTACAATTCTGAAATCTGACAAAAGACATAAATCTTGACTAATCTAAGACACTTCCCCATTCTAGAGTACCGTTTTTGGACCGGTCAGAAGATGTGTTTACCACTCGGGGCTGCAGTGAGAGAGGTGAAAATGAGCTACAGCATTTGAAAGCGCTTAGGGATCAAGAAAACGGTGCTCGGCTCTCCGGGACACGACTGAGTCCCGCAGCCCTCCCCCTCAGCCGTCCGCCGCCTTAGCCCGTTTCCTAACGGCCCCTTCCCGCAGGGACCCCCCACCCCCTCCGCGCTCCCTGCAGTGAGCTGAGATCCCGAGCTCTGTACCGTGGAGGAGGTTCGAGAGGAAGCCATGCTGGGCACCGGAGCCAAAAAGGGCCAGCGAAAGCGGTAATCTACGTTTCAGACAGCCCACCGCGCGCCCAGCAAAGCGGAACTACGTCACCGACCGGAAGTGGGCAGAGAGCCGACGCCGCGCCCCGGGCGGCGCGGAGCACGATGGGAGTCGTAGTAGGAAAGGTTCTGGTTGTGTCGAGGAGCATGACACGTAGATCCTCCAAGAACAGCTCACAGAAGACGAGGTTCTGCGGGCAGGGGCTCAGAGCAGTCTGGGAAGTGTAGTCCAGTTGGCTTCGTAGTAGCTTCGTGGTGGGAGCCGAGGTCCCGGGGAAGGGGCTGAGCGGGCTGGAAGAGAGGTAGGTGCGAGTCGCGCGGCTCGGGGCTGAACTCGAGGCCTTACGGGGCCTGCCGTCCCTCCCGTGCCTAAGGGAGGCCTCACGTCGTCCAGGAGCTGAGGGCCATGTTGCCACGGAAACCCTCGCCCGGGATCCAGGAGTGCCTCCTGTAGCTGGGGGAGGAGGGCTGTTCTCCTTCGCGGTGGGGAAGTCCTCCCAGGGGCTCCCCTCTGAGCTGGATGAATTTGCAGTAAATTTGGACAGCGGCGAGAGATTAAGCTCCAAGAGCTTTCTAGCGCCAAAGTGAAAGATCTGGCGGAGGAGCTACGGCCTGATTTTGTTAATTTGGTTTTGTTGTCTCTAGTCGGGTCTTTGTTTCAGATTGAGAGATTATGAATGGGAAGGCGTCAGGTAAACTGTACCTAAGCAACCCTCTGCATTGCCCTATGCACCTCTAGTTGCTGGGACCATCAGAAAAGAACGAGACGAGGTTTTTACTCCCCATGCGGGGGGTGGGAGATTCTCAAAATATTGGTGTTTCCGGAGCTGGACGGACCCTCACCACACCCCCGCAGCACAATTACAGTAATATAGGTGTTATTTATTGAGCGTTTACAAAATGCCAAGTTATGTTCCAGGAGCTTACTCTGCATATGTCTTCCAGTTCATACGACAACAGAGTATAAACACGAATGAGGAAACTAAGGCCTTACAGAGAGATGAGAGATGAAGGTAATGGTCCAAGATCAATGTCTTAGTGAGATTAGAACCTCTGCCCTTTCGTCTTCGGAACCAGCACTTTTAACCATTACTCATTTCTATTGACCAGCTTTTCAGTTTGCAGAAGAGTTAAGAAAATGTATAACGGTTTTTCCCCCTTTTAAGTATTCCTTTCTTCCCCTCTTTGGAACTTTGGCTTCCTCTACCTGTCTACACTGGAGTCTGGTAGAAGATAGTGTCTGATTTAGTACAAAGCAATTTGAAATTTAATGTGCGGGCGTTTGTGTTGATAATATCTCGTGTATCTGTCTCAAGCTTCATGGGAAAAAGAAATGTTTCTTTGCATACTTCACAGCACCCAGTTTCATCACAGATATGCGGGTACTTCAAAAAGTTCGTGGAAAAATAGAATTAAAAGATAATAGGAATCTTTCCTTGAACTTTTTGAAGTACCCTCAAATATGTAATAATGATTTATATATGTACATACTTTATTTATTTATTTATTTTTAAAAGATGACCGGTAAGGGGATCTTAACCCTTGACGTGGTGTTAGCAGCACCATGCTCTCCCAAGTGAGCCATGGGCCGGCCCTATATACATACTTTAAAAGAGCTTTCACTTACATAATTCTTATTTAATCCTCATCATATTGACCTTTGTATAATTTTTATAGAACATCATCATTAACCAAACTGAACAACTTGCTTTGACTTCTTTTGTAAGATAGGGATCATTTTAGGGCTGGCCCATGGCTCACTTGGTAGAGTGTGGTGCTGATAACACGAAGGCCGCAGGTTCGAATCCCTGTATAGGGATGGCCAGTTAGCTCCCTTGGGAGAGCGTGGTGCTGACAACACCAAGTCAAGGGTTAAGATCCCCTTACCGGTCATCTTTTTTTTTTTTTTCCTTTTTGTCTTTTTTCGTGACCGGCAACAGATTGCAACCCTCAGTGTCGCGCCCGTACCAGACCGGGACCGGCAATGGGATCGCAACCCTCG
>NW_007726548.1:439351-456004 GCF_000696425.1 Galeopterus variegatus
CGGGAGCGCCACCACACTCCCAAGCGGCGCACTGTAGCAGTGAGCCACCGGGCCGGCCTACCGGTCATCTTTGAAAAAAAAAAAATAGGGATCCTTTTGCCAGCTTCCCAGGGTTTTTGTGTTTTAAAAAAAAGAGTGTAAAGAACGGGACTGGGGCTGGCTGGTTAGCTCAGATGGTTAGAGTGTGGAGTTGATAACACCAACGTCAGGGGTTTGGATCCCTGTACCGGCCAGCCATACCCTCCCCCCGGGCACCCCCCAAAAGCAAAAGGAATAGCAGAACCTAGTTCAGGGCTCAAAAAAGTTTATTTCACTTTCTGTCTTTCTTTGGATCTCTCATTTTATTCAACAAACATTTACTGACTGCTTGTTGTAGATACACTACTGGATGCTGTGGAGAATATGAAGATGATACCATCAACAAATGTTAAACTCAATTGTGGGAGTTTTGCTTTCTCAAAAAAATGTTTTTGTTAACACAGTATTGCCTTGGATTTTCAGACTGTGGAGTGTTCTCTGGAGCCTCCTTGTGCACTGTTCTCTCTGCCTGCTCTTCAGAAGTCAGCTAAGACATCATTTCCTCCAGGAGGCCTTGCCTGACACCCCTGTCCACCCCACACTCAGCCCAGACTGGATTGGGTGCCTGTGTGGTGCCATTGCATTACCCTCATCAGAGTTCTTATTACACTGTTTCACAGCTTTCTCTTTACTTGTCTGTTTTCCCCACAGATTGTGACTGTACCTTTTCACTCTGTAGTTGAAGCACAAGAAGTGTTTGTTTAATGAATGACATCCATTTAGGACCTATTTAGACCCTGAGGATAATCCTGTGAATTGGTGAGTTAGAGGGAGTTTTCAGGAGATTTAGCAGACTGATTTTAGCATTCAGGAGTGATCACAAATCTCTGACAGTTCTCATGTAGAGTAGATTAAATTTAATGGTTTGTCCACTCTCCCCCTAACTATACTGAGTTAAAATGTGATAGTTAACTTTATTCTTTTAGCTAGAATATTTCTTTGAATGTGATTGGAGCATGAGATTAAAGTGATTATTGCATAGAATTCTATCTTACAGGAAGCTTGCTATTTTAAGTTCTCACAGAAAATTTTTTTTTGAATTATAGGGTTGTGGACCTTCATCATGTAATAAAATGTAGTAATTATACACCTAAAGACTTTAGAAGTTTATGTGTAAATCGAAATGAGTTTTTTGTAGCACCATTCACTTTAGTGTGCATGCTTGAAAACTGATCTTATGTTTGTAGCTGAGATTTGTCACCTCCAGTTTTTCCTCCTCTGCCATTTTTAACAGCACTGGCTCTGGCCCTTAATGTTGATTTCAGTATGCTGCGTCGAAAACCAACACGCCTGGAGCTAAAGCTTGATGACATTGAAGAGTTTGAGAGCATTCGAAAGGACCTGGAGGTAAGAGTACAAGTTTCAAACCCTTAGGAATATTTAAAACAATAACTAACTTCTTAACTCCAGAGTCTTATACCAACAGTTTATTTGAAATCTCTATTTGGATGCTTTACAGGCATCTCAAACTTAATCTGTTAGTTTCCTATGGCTGCCATAACAAAGAACCACAATCTTGGTGGCTTAAGACCACAAAAATTTATTCTTTCACAGTTCTGCAGGCCAGAAGTCTGAAATCAGTATCACTGGGCTGAAGTCAAGGTGTTAGCAGGGTTACACTTCCTTTTGGGGGCTCTAGGGGAAAATCCATTCCTTGGCTCTTCTAACTTTTGGTGGCTATTGACAATCCTTGACTTGGGGCTGCACCACTCCAATCTCTGCCTCCACGGTCCCATTGCTTTCTCCTCTTCTGTCTGTGAAATCTCCCTTTGCCTCTCTTTTATAAGGCTTACCTGGATAGTCCAGGATAATACCCCCATCTCAAGATACTTAGTTTAATCACATCTGCAAAGACCATTTATAGGTTCCAGGAATTAGAACCCAATGGCTTTGGGGGCCAGTATTCAGCCTGCTACCCAAACACTCTCAATTTTCCCCTCAAACCGGTTATTTCCACTCTCTGCATCCCCCTCACCAACCCCCAGTCTTTTCCATCTCAGTATCTATCCAGTTGCTCAGGACAGAAACCTAGCAGTCATTCTGTAGTCCTTTCTCCTCACCTTTTATATTCAATCTGTCTGTAAATCCTTTGATTCTACTTCCAGAATATGTCTAGAATCTACCTGTACCTTTTCACTTCCACTTTTATTGCCCTACTGCAAGTAACTCTTCTACTGCAATTTTAATAGCATCCTAAATGGTATTTGTACTTCCATTTTTGTCTCTTCAGCCTATTCTCCATCAGGTATCTAGAATGATCTTTAAAATTTTTCAGATCATGTTATTCCCTTTTAAAATTCCTCAGTGCTTTCCTGCACTTAGAGTAAAATCGGAATTCCTTATGCAGGTCTACAAGATTTTGTATGTTCTAGCCCCTATCCAGTTTCACCTCATGTCACTCTTTGCCTTGCCCTCTATACCCCAGCCACACTGGCTTTCTTTCATTTTTTTGACATGCCAAACTACTTATCACTAACATAGCCTTTGCACATATTATTTCCCTCTGCCTGGACTGCTCCCCTTTTCTTCCAGTCTTGTATTAAATGTTGCATTCTCAGTCTGAGAGGCCTCTCTTGACCCTATCTAAGTGGTGTGTCACTCTTATCCATGCTGTCTCCAACTCATTAGGTTCTCACAAAACTATATTTTTTTTCATAGCACTTATTATAACTTACAATGATATATTGGTTTGTTTATTATAAAGTCATTTACATTAGGAACTTTGATCAGTCTGTCTGCTTCACCACTGAGTTCCCAGCATCTAGCACATAGTAGGGGCTCAATATGTATTTTTAAGTGTGGCCTTACCACACAGTATTAGATGTCCATTTAATAAGAGTTAAATTCTTCAGTGAACTTCAGAATAAAGTCCAAATTCCTTAGCATGGCATATGATGCCCTTTGTAATGTGGTCCTTGCTCATCCCTCCATTTCATCTTCCACTGCCAGTTATCTTTAGCTTTAATCTCAATGCCTGTAGGCCCCGTGTTCCTTTTGCCTGAAATGCCTTTCCCTTTCTTCGCCAGGCTAACTCCTACTCATCTTTTGACTTAGCTCCTTCCAGCCCCTCGCTGGGTTAGCTTCAACCTCCTTCTCTGTGTTGACCTCTCTCATAGGTACTGTCACTGTCTGTTGTAATCGTTGGTCTGTTTTTCTGTTTTCCCCCACTGGGCGATAAGCTCCTTGAAGGCAGGAATTAGTGTATTCATCTCTGTGTCTGTCCCCTGCAATGCCAGGCCCCAAAGAGGGCTCACTGCAAGTTTATTTTCATTTGCTGTCTTAGTAGATACAGATGCTCCTCTACTTAAGATGGGGTTATGTCCCAATAAACCCATTATAAAGTTGAGAAATCATAAGTCAAACCATCATAAGTTGAATATCATTTGTATTTTGTACCATGTGACGGAGGATATCTTGCATGCATCCACGAATATATTAAGACTGTATGTGCTTTACATGAGGACTTATAACTTAGATTTCCTTTCCCCTTTCTTAATCCTAGGAGACTTGACTGTTCTGTAAGCATACTTTTTTTGCTTTTTAAAAACTCACAGTGATAGTGTATTATTAAAAATGAGCTTTAGGTATGGATTAAATTTCAGTTCTAATGAGTGTCATAAAATGCTAGCTATACTGAACTTTGTCTCTGCAGAGTCAGCCCACTATTTAGTCTTTCCAGTAAAGGCAATTATCTAGTGGTTTGGCCTGTTTTAGAGCCACTTAGGAAGGAGGGACAGACAGTCTTTCCCTAAACTAAAATGAAACCAGTAGAAAACTGGTATTTCATTTTTACTGAAATTAGTTTGATTACACTACCATGACTCTAGATTCTGAAACCTTCAGCAGTTGTTTATAGTGGGAAGCCTTTTAAATGATTTCATTCCATTTGTTTATTCTCAGAATGATAGAGTCCTTTGCCTTTTGAACTTGTTTTCACGAAAGTGCTTGGGTAGAACTTTTTAATGTCACTAACTGATAGTGTACACTAACTAGAAAGTAATCAGGAAGGTCATTATACTTGTCACATAAAAGGTAATACCTTATTTGACTCACTGTAATGCTTTGATGTTGGCATTTATTTATTTTATTTTATTTTTTGGTGTTGGCATTTAAATGCTCACATTTCAGCAGTGAGTGTGAAGAATGGTGGTAATTACAATGATTAGAGTAGCTGAGTTATTTTTCTAGTAGGAACTCTAGACAAAGTATCTGTTCACTCTCTTAGAGAAAGTTATCATCATCTAATATCTTTACAGTCAGGTGGTGGTAGTTATGGGATAAATGTTAGTCTCTTTTTGAAAATGATGAATCTAAAGACATACTTTGTGAATTCTGCAGTCACTTGTGACTTAAGAGCCAAACCTTTTATCTGAAAACAAAATGAAGCCCCCAAACTCAGACCTTTTGATAAAATAGCATAAAGCCTTCTAGTGTTACTTTTAATCTCATGGGGTCAGTCAGGCTGTAGATTTTTGGTGGTTATTGTTTTACCAATCACTTTATTTTTCCATCTATTCTCTTTAATAATTCATTTGCTGAAATGCTCTTCGCTCCCACTTGTCTGTTAACTCTTTATGTGTTTTTCCAATTGCAGCTTCCTGCTCTGAACTTCCACCACCAACTCCTCACCTCTTCTTTGTATCTCTTTTGGCAGTGTGAGCTTCCCTCTGTCATTGGCCCAGATGTGATGACCTTATAATTATCTATTTGCTTTTTTCCCTATTGGACCATGACATCCTGGAGGTTAGGGGTTTTATCCTTTATCACAGTATCCTTTGTGACCCTTATTATTCCTAAACTTAGGATTTCAGTTTATCGTTCTTTAGACCCTAATTCTATCTTTTACCCCACGCCTAGGACATGGTAGATGCTAAGTGAACATATGCTAACTGAAAGAATGTTGCCTTAGTCCTAAAACTTTTGTACTTTTAGACCCGTAAGAAACAGAAGGAAGACGTGGAAGTCGTAGGAAGCAGCGATGGAGAAGGAGCCATTGGGCTCAGCAGTGACCCCAAGAGCCGGGAACAAATGATTAATGATCGAATTGGTTATAAACCCCAACCAAAGCCCAACAATCGCTCATCTCAATTTGGAAGTTTTGAATTTTAGGGATGGATTATCTTGCATGCCAGATCCTTGGAACAGAGTAAAATGATGGCAGAAGTACAAACCGGATTTAGAGAATGAATGCTTGCAGTCAAGCAGAATATTTTACCTCCTGTAGAGAGGAATACTTCTGCATGAGATTACTGATGCTTAACTTTCTCTCTAAGCTGGAATCCAAACTCTGGTTTGTCTCTGGAAAATTTGAGTGTATAAAACTTATCTGATTTTTGTTTTTTAAAATAAATATATTTTTGGAAAAATGTGAGACATCCTTAATGAAGTATAATAGCATCATTTACCCCTAGACTTTAAAAGGTGATTGCTACAAGAGGTAACATCATTCTTCCCATCTTTATTAAAAGACCCTAAGCACTGATCACTTCCAGTTAATCCCTTCCACTTTCATTTAACTCATTCAGTCAAGTATTTATTGAGTGCCCACCATGTGCCGACCAACAAAGATCCCTGCCCTTGTAGAGGTCAGATTCTAGTGGTTTTTGTAAACGTGAACAAGTTGTAGGTGCCAGATCTGTTTACAGAATGGCTTTGTAACTAGTTTGGGTACAACTTAGGACAGGCAGTGGAGAGAAACAAGAGGGAAATGCTTCTAACACTATTACCATCATTCCAATTTTCTTTCCTTTCTCAACTTGCCTAAGAATATTTTTCATCAAGAATCAATCTGAGAGGTAGCTTGGAGGATAATTTTGAATCATGCTCTATTGTTTTAACTGTTAAATTCAACCTCAGGGAGCTATGAGCTGTGGTGGTAAGAACCTTTGGAATCATCAGTTGTAAAGAGACCCTTTAACAGGATTTTACCCAGTCTTTCTTGAGGGAGTTTAAGCCTAAATAATAAGAATGAGGGAGAGGCAGGGATAGAAGAGGATGTATAGTTTCCCTTCTTGCTCCTCACATTCTTACAAAACCATTATTTTTCCAATTTTATCTAGGACCTTCCATTCTGTTATCTGTCTCCAAAAACCAAGATAGGGAAACCAAGTTATATTATCTTGAAGCCTGCAAAGGCCCTATGGAGGGCCAAAAAAAGAAGGGAGGAACAAGACTGCCTCAGCGTTTGTCACTCTGACTTCCCAGCATAAATAGGCCCAGAACCATGAAAACATTGTGCCTCCTCAATGTCTTCCCCTTCCCTGTTGATAGCAAGTACTCAGAGGGCTGTGTGTAAGACACTGTACTGAGCGCTTACACAGACTACCTCATTTAATCTTCCACTCCTATGAGGAGGCTACTTTATTCTAATTTTACAAAAGGTGAAACTAATGCTTGGCTATTAAGTGGTAGAGCTGAGATTTGAACACAGCCTAATTTCTGAAACCATGCTCCTAAACTTCCTTGCTACATTGCTGTCTTAGTCTTCCACAGCTGAGTTTAAGAAAGTAGGGATGTCAGGGGTAGAGTGAGGTTGCTGTTTTCAGCTGTCACTAAATTTTCATGCTAATTATAGAGAATGAGACAATTACTACTAGATCAGTAGATGAAAGCTTATTGCAGCTGTCAATCTTTTTTGGCACAACTGAAATCACATTCATCGATTCTGTATTTCTTAGGTCCTACTGTTCACTTTGGGATTACCCAAACTCAGAAGTTGGTCAAATGCTTGTAAAATGATAGTAACCTTCAGAGGAGTGTATCTTTCATTCTCTTAAAAGCTGGAGAAACAATAATCAGTAAATAAAAACATACTTGCCGTTGGCTGGCCAGTTAGCTTAGTTGGTTACAGTGTGGTGCTGATAATACCAAGGTCCAGGGTTGGATCCCTGTACCGGCCAGCTGCAAAAAAAAAATACCCTCCAAAAACCAAAACTTGCCATAGCTTGGATGCCTGTTTTGTGCTGGGTGCCTTACAAATATTGCTACTAACTCAAATAGGTGCTATTATTGCCTTCATACTTATCAATGAGAACATTAAAGCTCAGGGATAATAATAATAGAATAATTTCTCCAAAGGTCACACTGCTAGTAAGTAGTGGGGCCAGGATTCAAACCCATTGTTTCCAAAATCTGTGCTCATATTACACTAGAGAAGAGGCTAGGAGTGGTGCTGAATGGCAAGATTGTCCAATGGGGACCAGCAGGAAGAGCAAGTAACATCAGCATTCTGGCATTATTAAAGGGGTAGGCAAGGTCAGTGCTCATCTCGAGGTTTGGCCATGAACTTCCTAGAGGCCCAGTTTAGAGTCTCTTGCTTGACAGAGTAAACACAGAGAAGGGATTATGGTGTGGTAAGAGTTAGCTTTTAAATTCAGGAATCCTTGGTATACCAAATATCTGCAGTTTCATGAAGACCCTGGCTCCTGTGCAAAAGGTCACATGGATCTTCTGGCACGTATTAGCTCATCATTTTAACTAGACTAGGAGGAGAGATAAAACAAAGAGATAGTGCCACCTAAAAGACATAAAAACTCATAGTAATGGCCAGACTCTGTGCAGACTGTGAAGAGACTAGCTTACTCTGTTATCACCCTGGATAGAAAGACATGCATAGAATCACAAAATCAAAATATTTATTTTGTTCTTTTGCACATGACACTGTTAAAACTTTCCAACTACAGCAATACTGCTCTCCAGGAGCTTACAATCTAAAACAGTCAACATTAATCGTAGACCCAGTGATTAAGGCATTATATCAAATGCAGACTTTGTATCTTTAAACATATCTTTTGAAGAAGCAGCTGGAGAGGGCATGATCAAAATTAAATGACATGAAAATGTACCCCTTGCCCCCTCCCCCGGCCCAGCTCCTTACAAGGAACCCCGTGTGACTAGAACCCAAGACCAGTACTCACAGCCTGAAAGGGAATTCTGGAATTCACTACAGGTAGTGAAGAAACCTTAATTTCTAACTCCCTGGTGGACACTGAAGATTCCCTGTTTGTGGGCAATAGGGGTGCTGAGTGTTCTGCCACCATAGCCTAGAGACAGCACCTAAGGTTCTGTAACTCTGGGGGGAGGTACTGTGTAGCCTTTTCCCAGCCTTATAGAAATTCCACTGGGGCACTTGCTTCTTGAAGCATGCTTAAGTTGTCCAATAGGCTTATCAATACCAACTTTTGGTTGTTATTTATATACACAGCATAGCAATGTCCATCCACTGAATCAGGAGGGCTAGGGAGATTTAATAAAGTAGACATATGGGATAGAAGACTGAAAAGATAGAAAGGGAAAAGGAGGACAGAGTAAGGGGCCAGAAAAAATGGGGATACAGTCTTCCAATAGATGTGAACAGGGAAGGAGGGAAGAGAGGGTTGGAATCCAAAGGGAACAAAGAAGTCAGGCATTAAATTCCAAATGAACAGGGATAAAGAAATGAAAGTTAATGAGATCATTCTATAATCACAATCCTAGAGCTCAAGAAAGATGGAATTTAAGCTTTAACTTTTTTCTCCTTCACTAGCTTCATCCTTTGGCAATCTAGTCTAAGAATCACTGAAATTCAGGTTTTTCAGGAGATTATCTCTATCCTGAATACCTGAAGACCTATCCCAAACTGTTCCTCTCTGTGAGTTTCAAATTCATAGCATTTTGTCTTAACTGGCCTTGATTTTTCTGACCTTGCTGTTTAAGTCCTGTTCCTGGAAGGGTATTTTATAGCAGCTCATGCCGAGACTTCTAGAGAGCACCAGAATCACTACTACTAAACATTTATTTTTATTTATTTCTCATGATTTTATTATTCCTTGGCTTCTGAGACAACAACAGCCTATTTACACCTTAACGTTGGACTCTGTCAGTACCTGTCAAAGTATCAGCACTACAAGGGGATGAGAGAAAAGCACATAGCTCTAGCTGTTGGTTCTTTGATTTTAACCTCAATTCAGTGGGCTCATAATCCTCTCCTGGTTCAAAGCCATAGAAGTACACATTCCTCACTCTCCAATATTTAACTGGCACCCACAGAGAAAGTACAAACTTCAAAACCACAACACAAGCCAACAGGATAGCTGTGCTTTGTCTGCTCTGCCCTGAGGCACAATTGGATCTAGCACCAAGGAGGGCAGGATTTAACAGACCAGCACAGGAAGAATCACTTTACAGAGGTAGTTTGGACTGGAAACAAGACTGCAGTATAGACTAACAACTGAACAGAATATAAAAATCCAATGTGATTCTTCATTAAGAAAAGAGGTTTTGGCCACTTGTGATTTAATTAAGCCCCCAAGAGTAACAAAGATGGTCACGTGGAAGATGAGGGTCTGCCTGGTATGGGCATGGATATTGAGGGCTGAGGAAACTATGGCCATCAGAAGACCACACTCTAAGTCTCTCCAAAGAGAAAGCTGTGCTTTTGCACTTCTGGCCCATGACTGATGGATTTATACTTCAGATCAAAGGCCTCTCCCAACTTTCAAACTACTTCCAAGAAACCACAGATCTTTAAAAATAGGACTAGTGATTTCATACATGTGCTTGGGTACACATACACACAGATGGAGCTGACTAAATGTGGAATGATTAAGTATTGACCAACAGCATTTACTAGGTAAGTTAAGCCCAGATATACCACCTACCAATCAGCAATCCAAATTCCCATGCTAAATACCAGGTAGCCCACCTCTGATACTTCTTTAGTTTAAAGCGGAGATTCTCAAAGTATGGTCCGCTGACCATCAGCAGGAGCATCACCCAGGAAAACTTAGAAATGCCAATTTTGGAGCTCTGGAGTTGAGATCCAGCAACTAGTGTTTTTTTTTTTTAAGATCCAAACCCGTGGCCTTGGTGTTATCAGCACTGCATTCTCCCAAAGTGAGCCATGGGCCAGCCCGAGCAACTAGTGTTTAACAAGCTCTCCAGGTGATTCTAATGCATGCTGAAGTTTGAAAATCACTGGCTTAGAGGCAGACACATGAAAACAATAATGAGAAAAAATAATTCAAACTCTTTTGATTCATTCAGATGGGACAAACCAGGGTACCAAGTCAAAGTAAAATGCCAAGGGTTTCATTTAAAAATATCTATTTCTATTTTCTCAAATTGATTGTCATTTTTTTTTTATTGGCAAGTTCATTCTAATCAAAATGTTAAGTGGAAACACAAGTTGATGAGCCAGCCAAGAATTCACTCTGCAAGCTCTAGGTCTCTGTTTAATCTCAAACCACCCCTATGCACACCACAAAGATTTTAGTGCAACACATCACACCTAGAGAAAGGCATAATGTATTTCCCACTCATTGGATCCAAAGACTAGAACTTAAAAGTTTGAGTTCTGGGTTTAGTTGGGCAAGTATGTTCCTCAGCTGCCATCAACCCTGGCTGAAATTAATCCTGTTCTATCACTGAACCAGAAAAAACTCGCCCAATTCACATACTGTCAAACAAACAAACAAACAAACAAACAAACAAACAAACAAACAAACAACCCAGAAGATTAAAAAAGGAAGCAGATGATCAAGTCACTGAATAGAAAACTACCTGGATTAGACAAGAACATATAATTTGGATCTAGAATGGTGGTGGTGGGGGGGGAGAACACATCCCATGGGTGGCTTTTCCTCAAGGGAAATAGGAATCTCAGCTTATTGAAAAACAGTTTGGGAGGTTACCACTTTAGCTCAGGGACTGTAAACTAAACCTCTCTTGAGCACGTTGTGTGTGTGTGTTTGTGTGGAGAGAGAGAGACAGGAGCAAGAAGGGATGACTGGAGCAGGAATAATGTTTGGGAGGTTACTACTTTAGCTCAGGGACTGTAAACTAAACCTCTCTTGAGCAGGTAGTGTATGTGTGTTTGTGTGTGTGTTCAGCAGGTAGTGTGTGCGCACGTGTGTCTGTGTGTGTATGTGTGTGCGCACGTGTGTCTGTGTGTGTAGAGAGGAGCAAGAAGGGATGACTGGAGCCGGAATCATGTCTTCCCATCTTGAACTAATTCCAAGTGCAATCAGTAAGGCCACACCATGGAGTCTGACATTAATGGCAATGCTCTGTGATGTCCACTACCACTGCCTTTTTCCAGCTGAAGAGAAAGTACCCTGTACCGGCCCCTGCTGCTACTGCAATGCAGAGGTATCCGTTGTAGGTCATGAAGATGAGCATGAGAAAGTAGCTGACGACCACCTGGATGATATGCAGCACTGTTTGCAGGAGGTGAGGAAAGCTCAGCATCTGCTGCCTGGAGAGTAAACAGACACAACAATCAGGGACTCCTATGAGCTCTGCAGATCAGAAGGAAGGGGGAACAGCTATAGCCATGAACTGGACTGCCTCACAGCCACCCTGGCAACTCATGGGTACTTGTGTATGTGTACATTGTTTCTTGGTCCCTGGAAATGAAACACCCTATGGCTGTCAGTTTTATAAGCATTGGTCAGATATGGTTATATGCCAGTTAGGAGGAACAATTTTGGGGAGGTAAAGGGAGGAGTAATCCTGACTTATGTCTACCTTGGATCCTGAAATGGAAGCCTTAAACCCTCCCACACTTATTTGCCTGAACATTTCAGGCCTTCCACCTATTGTAGAAGTTCACATTCTACAATAATGAAAACAGAATTGAGGGTTGGGTTGTGTAGTGGATGTTACTTAATTAGGGATCAGGAGACGTGGCTACTCATCTCCTGTGTCACCTTAGGTAAGTAACAGCCCTTTTAGGCCTCATTAAGCTCATCAGTACAATGGAAATAAATAATACTGTTTGTTTGAAAGCAGGATGTTGATCTACAGGGTTTCTTAAGGTCCAATCTAGTTTTAAGACCTACATTTTTATTACAACTGAATCTCAAAAAGCATTTACTGATCTATGGAAAAAACCAACAGTCATTCAAATACTTAGGAGAAGTTAGTACTGTTGTATATTATAGACAAAATGAGAATAGAGCTGGCTAAGTATAACTTCTTATAGAAAAGAATCAATTGCATTCTGCCATTCTTTTATATTTTGACTTGAATTTCTTAACTTGTTCATTATTATTTTGGCAGATATTTTAAAATATGGATTCCTTACTTACCTTCTTCCAAAGTGACCAATACTTACAACTCAGAACAAACATTCATCTTTGCAGAAGGGTTCCTATCATTCCTTCTTTGGCCTGTTCATGACCCACAACCCCAAACCTCCAAAGACAGTTTTGATCAAGGTCAGTTTTGATAAAAGTCATATATGAGAGTACTCCAAAAAGTTCATGGAGCTGTATTATCTTTTAATTCTTTTTATCCATGAATTTTTTTTTCTTTTCTATAATTTTTTTCCCACGAACTTTTTAAAGTACCCACATAGAATCATTAACTCAAGAAGCTGATGCTAATAAAATAGCTGCTTTGGGCTGGCCGGTTAGCTCAGTTGGTTAGAGTGTGGTGTTGGAACACCAAGGTCAAGGGTTTGGATCCCTGTACCAGCCACCCGCCCCTCCACCCCCACCCCCAAATAGCTGCTTTGCTGCTTAAGTAATTCAGCTATCTATAACTTCCATCTGGATCTTTTTAATCTTCTTACCCAACAGTTTTGTGTGTCTCCATAAGGACGGTTCCATTTGGTCCTGGGACAGGCATGGAATTGTAGCGAATGCTGACTTGTGACTTACGCAGCAGGCTCTCTCGAGCTATCTTGAGTCCTTCATAGAACATTGCTAGTAAAAACACTGCCACAAAAGCTCCAGCCATTTCTAAGCAGGGAAGGAAAAGATGGTGGTATTGTCAAACATGTGCAAAATGATTAGCCACTGTGTTGTCCAGCTAGAAAGACAACATAGAAAAAATGCTACTCCCAGTTTCTGAATACATTATATTGTTACCTCTTCATCTGCCCATACAGGAGAAGAACAGCTAAGGTGGTGTTAGTTAAAACTGCTGCTTCTGCAGAAGAACATATTTACTTTCTGATTGAGATACAAGAAAATCACTTGAACGACAATAACCTTTTGGTCTGGCTGCTTGCTGTCATTAAATTAGCTTTGTTACACTGAAACACACAATGTAGAGTATGGAAAAGGGGAATAACTTATTTTTAAGTGCTGACTACATATCTTTTTTTTTTTTCCTTTTTGTCTTTTTTCGTGACCAGCAACGGATCGCAACCCTCAGTGTCGCGCCCGTACCGGACCTGGACCGGCAACGGGATCGCAACCCTCGGTGTCGCGCCCGCACCTCGCTCAGCCAGTGAGCGGCCGGTCTGTATGTGGGATCCGAACCCTCGGCGGGAGCGCTGCCGCGCTCTCAAGCAGCGCACTGTAGCAGTGCGCCACCGGGCCGGCCCCTGACTACATATCTTGAATGGACATTTCAATTCTGTCTTTTCACACTGTGACGTACTGGTAATGATATGAATGCACTCACTACTGTCATTTGCAACAACATGGATGGACCTTGAGAGAATTATATTAAGTGAAATAAGTCAGGCACAGAAAGAGAAATACCACATGTTCTCACTTACTGGTGGGAGCTAAAAGTAAATAAATAAAATCACACACACACAAAAAAAAACTGGGGGGGAGGAAGACATAACAACTACAATTCCTTGAAGTTGATACGACAAGCAAACAGAAAGGATATTGTTGGGTGGGAGGGGGGGAGGGAGGAGGGAGGGAGGTTTCGGTAATGGGCCACAATAATCAACCACATTGTATATCGACAAAACAAAATTAAAAATAATAATAATAATAAATAAATAAATAAATAAAACATTACATGAACTAAATGTTCCCCTTCTTCCCCAAACAAATTGATTTTGTGGATGCAAAGATACACCTGGTACCTAAAGCAGTCTGACTATTGAGCTTGTGCAATTTGAATTTAAAGCACACTAATGCAACATAACAGACACAAAGAGATGGGTGATCAGCTACCCCCAGACTAGGAGTGACTCTAAGATGGGTCATGCCAAGATTTGGGAAGTATGTGGACCACAGTTTGGTACACTAGAAAGAGCACTAATCTAGGCAACTCTAGAAGGTCTGGATCTTTGTCCTAGCTCTGACATACTAACTATGTGATTTAGGACAAGCCATTTCACTATCCGAGCCTTAATTTATCAGTAAAATAGAAGAATTGTGCTAGAACAATAGTTTTTAACCTGTGGTTATTTTGTGGTATTTGAATTTGACTGCAGTCTTGTGTATAGGACCAACAACTTATCAAGCAAAGAAATACTCTGGAAAAGATGAAAGGAAATGGATTGCAAAAGACTTCTATCTGTTATCTAAATTATTTTTCAGAGCTCTAAAACATACACACGTCATTTAAGGGAGGTGTACTGAAGGACAAAAATAAGTATTGAGTATCCCACCTTCTAGGTAGGAAACAGGAACCAAGATGCTTAGGTATCATGACCATATTGGTTCAGTAATTAGGACAGAAAGAGGTGCTGGGATTCCAAATTCTTTGTCTCTGTGTCTCATGTGACTGTCACCTTCAAATACCACTTTATTTTTGGCTTACTCACCTCCAGCTGTATTGATCACCAAACCGGAAAACAATAGTTCCACATTCTTAAAGCCAAAGTAGAAGGTCATAGGCTGCCAGAAAACCAAAACAAGTCAATTAGAGATGACTGAAGATCCTTTTCAAGCAAAGTAGCTTAGAACATTTAAAAGTCGCAGGTCTGGATAATAAGAGACATTCAATGAAGTGGCAGGCTTTCTCCCTCATTTTAGCATCACTACCACAGGCACCAAGCACGAGTACTCTCCTGTTCTCTATCATCAACTTTGTTTTTCTCTTTTCTACACAAAACATAATGATGTGAACTAGATTTAGAAAAGGGTCAATTTTAAAAGAAGGGACTACAAGGGCCGGCCCGTGGCTCACTTGGGAGAGCGTGGTGCTGACAACACCAAGTCAAGGGCTAAGATCCCCTTACTGGTCATCTTTTAAAAAATAAATAAGTAAATAAAAATAAAAGAAGGGACTACAAGGGCCGGCCCGTGGCTCACTTGGGAGAGCGTGGTGCTGACAACACCAAGTCAAGGGCTAAGATCCCCTTACTGGTCATCTTTTAAAAAATAAATAAGTAAATAAAAATAAAAGAAGGGACTACAGAAGAAAGAACCCTAGAAATCTTGATCTGGCGTGACTCTGTAACTAACTGGCCACATGATCTTGGGCAAATCACTTGACTAGTTTGGGTCTGCTTTAGTTTTTCCTCATTGGTAAACTGACCTTTAAAGATAATAACCTTCCAGTGCTAAAATTCCATTATTTCTATTACCCAAGTGTGGTGGAAAGGGCTGCACTGCCTCTCCTCTGGCACTCACCATCATCATCATTACACTGCTGTCTCCTCCGCCGTGGGAGTGTGAGGCTGAAGTGGCCGGGTGATGGTGAGAAGGTGGCATGGTGCTGTTCTGGTCCATACTGTTCATCCCCATATGATGGAAATGAGCCATTTTTCAAGGAAAAGTTGAAAGTCAGCAGAAGATTCTTTTAAAAAAAAGAATTATACATAAAACTTAAGGATATAAAAATGTTGTTTCTTGTTAAATACTTCCTTATTCTGCAGAATTATTTCTTTTTAGATATGTTTAATATATGTTCAAATTTAAATAGAGATAAGGAAAAGAAAAGCAGCTTCTCTCGGTTGCAGGAAACACAATTTGCAATAACATACAAATGGATGCCATTAATAAAATTTAACTGCTCTAAGCCTTTCTAATTATAAATGTCAGTAGATAAAAAGCAGTACTTCAGATAATTCACCTAACTGGGATGGCCTGTGTTTAATCAGGATATTCAGATTACATTTTCACATATAGGACAACCAGCCTTCAGCTAATTTAAATTAGAAGAAAGGTCTCTTGCTGCCCTAGGCAAGTAGTGTGCTCAGAATTTAGATACAAATTCAATCCTACCAGGACATTAGAGTTAAGGACATAAAAAACAAGGTAGAAATTGGATATTCCATATTGAGTTAAGTCCAGACAACTGCATTTTCAGCCTTGTATCTTTACTACCAGATCAATGCTTTACTGCAAAAGCCAATTTAGCACATGGGGAGTGATAACTCCTATAGCTGGGCTGGGGTGGTGGAGTATGAGGTTGGGGTGTGTGTGGAGAGAGAGGTGTTGGTGGATTCTCTTTATGTGTCCCTCAATTCCAGTTTGTAGAAGAAAGAGTAGCTTTGGAAATTCTAAGTAGGTTTAGGAGCTTGCGCATGCTTCTCATTATTTCTTCAATCAATAAATATTTATGAAGCTCCTATTATAGTCATCCCTCAGTTGTCCATGGAGGACTGGTCGCAGGATCCCTGCAGACACCAAAATCTGAGGATACTCAAGTCCCTTATATAAAATGGCATAGTATTTGCATATAACTCATGCACATCCTCCCACATACTTTAAATTATCTCTAGATTACTTATACCTAATATAGTATAAATGCTATGTAAATAGTTATTTTATTGTTTTTTTAAATTTGCATTATTTTTTATTGTTGTATTTTTTTTTTTTTTTTTTTTTTTTTTTTTTTTTTTTTTTTCCGTGCCCGCCCACGGACCCCACCCCCCCTTGTTCCCCCCCCCCCCCG
>NW_007726548.1:456199-463699 GCF_000696425.1 Galeopterus variegatus
AACCCTCAGTGTTGCCCCCGTACCGGACCGGGGACCGGCAACGGGATTGCAACCCTCGGCGTTGCTCCCGCGCCTCGCTCAGCCAGTGAGCGGGAACCAGTCTGTACGTGGGATCCGAACCCTCGGGCGGGAGCGCCGCCGCGCTTCCCAAGCGGCGCACTATCCAGTGCGCCACCGGGCTGGCCCTCTCAGTGAACTTTTACAACATTATTCCCAATAACAATTTCTGAAGATCCATAGGTTCCTAATTGTTCAGGCCCCTTGGTATCAATCAGAGAAATCTGCTCAATGACAATACATTATCAAATCTCTTTAGATGTACCAGTGACCCAGGAATTCATATGTTCAAATCTCAAGAAAATCTTTCAAAGTTTGTACCTTTTTTGAAGTGTCATCTGTGCAAGATACATTTTACATTCAAATATACTAGGAAATAGAGTGGGAATAGAATCTAATTGCTTCCATTGTCAGTGGACAATGGATTTCTTGTAATGGAATCCTTCGCAAGACTTACTCAATGGTATGAATGGGAAAGTGCAAATCTGGTGGAAATTAAATATACACTATAGTCTCAAACTCAAACCAATCCTGATATGTCCTTATCCTCACTAAAAGCCTTATTCTACGAAAAATCCCATGAGAATATGCCAAACCTAAATGATATCAAAAAAGGAAAAACTTAGAAATTAACTGTTAAAGCACAGTAAATAAAAGTGATTATATATTTTTCTATTCCCACTTGACTTTTCAGTGATGTGCTATATGTACTTGGAAAACTCATCTTCCAAAGCAATCAAACACACCTCACCCATTCTCTCTAGAATAGAAATTCTACTTACAGGAGGTAGACTAGCATTGACAGTTTTAGCTTGTTTCCTTCGATAGCTTTAACCTAAGATGACCCAAACTCAGTTTCTTCCAGAATAAAAATGGGTACTGAGGTAAGAATAAGTCAAAATCCAAGGACACAGCAATATCATTTGCTCTCTCAATGTAATTAATCTCATGGTAATCATGAGCTGTGCTGTTGTCTTTGGTTTATTCAAGTTTCTCTAAACTCTACAACCAACTTTAACTACTTGTCCTCTAAGAACTATTTTCTTTCTTCTTCTTTTTTTTTTGGCAGCTGGCCAGTATGGGGATTTGAACTCTTAGACCTTGGTGTTAGCAGCACCATGCTCTTCCAAGTGAGTCACTAGACAGCCCTCTAAGAACTATTTTCTCTAATTTAGATCCACGCTCACCAACTCTTTCTAAGAACTGAGTTCAAGGTCTACAATGTAGCTGGACTGTACATTTATGGAATCAAGGTTTTTAATCTGTAAAGCAATTACAATTAATGGAACTTGTAGAAGAGTTACAAATGATGAGTGATAGGTGGAAACTTAGCAAAATCTTTGTAAAATAGTATTTTATTGATTCACTGGGTTTCTGGTTCTAGGACAATCTACAATATGTGTAATGTGTTAATTCCAGGCTAAAACTCCTATTCTTGTTTTAAACCTCTGCTGGTAACTTTTCTTCTTATCCTTATTCTATCGCTTCATCAAATTTACAAATTATTTATAAAGAATACTAACAAAAAAATCTGAATTTATAACTGAGGAATAAGAAATGAAAAACAAACAACAAAAAAACCCCTTAAAGGGCGGCCCGTGGCTCACTCGGTAGAGTGCAGTGCTGATAACACCAAGGCCGCGGGTTCGGATCCTATATAGGGATGGCCGGTTTGCTCACTGGCTGAGCGTGGTGCTGACACCAGGCCAAGGGTTGAGATCCCCTTACCGGTCATCTTTTTTTTTAAAAAAAAAAAAACCCTTAGGATTCCTAACTTTCAATCTATGATAAAATTTACCTACTATATTTATTTACCAAGTTATGCTTATAACTAGGTGGAAAGATTAGAAATACTGTACTTTTATTTACATTTTTGCCAACTCAGGTAAACTAGTTTTCTCTCTAACAGAATTCAAGAGAGAATTCTGGAGAATCACCTTTGCATTAGATAATGGAGTGACAGAATTAAACTATGTACAGTGACTGGAAAACATCTGCCAAAGAATTTGAAAGGTGCTCTAACTGTATGACCCGGGAATGTTACTTGGCCTTTCTGGAGCTGGTTTCAAGCCTGTAGAACGAGGAAGAGGGCTGCTGGGAGGACTAAATGAGATAACATACATAAAGCATTTGGCAAAGTGCTGATAAATGGTGGCTATTATCATTATGTGGAATATCAGGGGATAAAAGGCCATGAATAGGGAAAATCCAATGAGTGAACTATGTGGGAAAGGCATTCATCCAAATATTAGCATTCTGTTAGCTTCTCTCCTACAAAGTAGCCAAGACCACTTTTAATTCCCTTTCTGCCTATCCTGTCTCCTAACAGACCATAAAGTGGCTATGAACACTCATTTGGATAGAGTTCCTTCTTCTAGCATAGAAAACTTCTTGGATCTTTAAGGAAATACAAGAGAAATGGTCTACAAATTGACCACTAAAACAAAAAATCAAGCATGAGTTTATATGGATCTTAGTTCATAACAAGAAAGTTTCTTTCTCAGGAAGGCTTTACATTATTCAGTTTCTAAGGAACATTTATCTCATCTTCAATTAGGTACCTGAAGTTGGCTATATGCCAACTTGTTTCTATTGCTCTGACTACTATTAAGTTTGGGAAATGGCACATTCTACATTGAGTGTCATGGAGCTTTGCATTTCTTTCTACTTTCCCCTTACCTCCACTTAATAAGTATGGTACAATATTTCTACAAATAGCTTTCAAAACTTCCTTGTAGTCAAGGGTCTAATTCTTTCACAATCTACCTCTGAGGATTATCAAAACAGAAGTTTCCCCTATTCCTGCCTTGTCACCCCCAACACAGACACATTGTAAAGCTTAACTAGAGGGCAAGACTCTGCAAAATCTAGTGTCTTTAGCAGAATAAACATGAATTTATGAACAGAAGTTAGGAAATTAGCAAGAAGTCTAAATTCGGATGCCAATTCTGAGTATTACCATTGACCTTATTTCTAATAGGTTTAGTCTAAACTTCAAATTCTCTTTTATTTTCCTGGTATTGCATAATGATGGATAAGAGACAATAATCCATAGGGACTATGGAGATTAGGCTGCACAAAAAGACTACACAGAAATGGTCGTACATCTGCCACATGGTCCCTCTTCTCCAGTTCAGACAGATGTAATCTGGAGCCTCAGACAATTATTTTGGAGACTGCCTAGAGTCTTTCCTGACTATCATGATAAGGAAGAAAGTTTTTATTCTTAAAATGATTAGCGTCATGTTCCTTTTTAGATTCGTTTAAACATTAAACAAAGAGAAATCTATCTAGTTGTTCTTTTGCTTTCTGCAGTGATTACTTATGATTGGTGACATAAGCTTTCGACAGGCACAGATATGGGAAATTCAAGGTCAAGGACAGTAGTACACTGCCATAAACAGAGATTCATGCTTATGGACTATGTCCACATGATCATGCAACCAATTTAACTGGGCTAATCCTGACTTTTGAGGTCAGTAGATATTCTGAGAAATGGCTCTGGCTTTGTTTCAAGTGCTCCTCTAAGTGAACTTTAAAATTCTCTTGATGGCTTTGTGAATTCTACTCTTATGTTGTCCTTTTGGAGGGAGGTGGTGGTGGAGAAGATGTAGAAATAAAGGGGAGACCCTGATATAATGCATTGATAATAGGGCTTAGGTGTCTGTCCAAAACTTGGCATTCCAGTCCAATATACTGGAGTTGCTTGGGAAAAACATAGTAGCTCCCAGTAAGCAGAAGGAGGAAATACAGAAGGGGGAAGACCCTTCCCTTTGAAGGCTATGATACTGTTCCACTCATGCCCTGAGTCCTGGCCTCACATTCCTATTCCAAATTGACTGACAGAAATGTAGTCATAACTGTATAAATATAACCACACAGATATTTGGATATTTTTGCTGCCTTCCCTTGGCCTGTGTCTTTCTTGAGGTGCAATGATCATAAGCATACTTAATTTTATCAATTTCTCTCATAAAAGGTATTAGGCTTGAGTAAATCATAGATCTCAGCCAGAACTGGCAAAAACTTAAGACCCTGAAAATTCCACCATAACAATGTATTAAAAACAGTAAGTAAAATGATCAGTGAAAATAGTACAAAAATAGACCAGGTCAACAAGAAAAAAAGAAATGTAAAAGACCTTAAAATTATATACTTTCAAACATATATTATTCTCCTCAGATTAAGTCTGGCAAGTGATAGGAAGTCCGTATGTCATTTGCAACAACTGTAGGTTTACAAAGATAGTCAGAACTCAGAAGAATAATTGCCCCAAACCCATCACCATCATTACCTCTACCACACAAACACACATATACACACACACAATCTTAGGTTTTATCTTTTTAAAAATTCTCCAATAAAACAATGGCTCCTATTTCCCCCTCTGACTTTTTCCTTTTGTTACTAATAAAAATAACTCTAAGGAAGCATCTACAACACATTCTTACTTTTTGTCATAGCAAAGGTTGGGCTCAGAAAGATGTTGATAGAACTGGCCAAGAATTAATTTAGTGTTTATTTGCATTTCAATCATCATTACGATTACAGATTGAGTATCCCTTATCTGAAATGCTTGGGACCTGAAGTGTTTTAGATTTTGGAATATTTGCAGAATACATACTGGGTGAGCAATCAAAATTCTGAAATCCGAAATGCTCCAAAGAGCAGCTCCTTTGAATATCAAGTCAGTGCTCAAAAAGTTTCAGATTTTGGTGCATTTCGGATATTAGCTTTTTGGATTAGGGATGCTCAACCTGTGTATTATTTTCTTTTTCTTGACCATATACCAAAGTGAGCTCTACTTCTTCAAATAATCTGCACAGGACTCCCTGAAAGCACTTTTCATGGAGCAAAACCAAATTATGCACAGTCCATATATCCAAGTAACAGCAGAATTTACGTGGCTGAATTACTCATACATCCGTCTAATGGGGCTGCATCAAAAGTAACCAACTGCCGGAGACATAAAGAGGAAAACTACTTCAAACAATTACATTTAAAACTTAAACAGCCTTCATTTATGAGTGGCCAATGACCTGGGCAAACAAGATGTTGCATGGATTGACAAGTTTTCAAAAGAATAAAACAGCAACTATGAATTAGTGGAAATAGCTCCTTTACTCAGAAGCTCTTGGCTAAAAATGCCTATTTTAGCAAAAAGGATGATAACTCCTGTTATCTATGGAAAGACAGAAAGCAAACCTGTGATTTTATTCTAGTGAGAATAAGACAAAGAAATACTTCATCTCCAGATACTGGTTCAAGGTCACTCCCTTCTATCATAAGTTTCATCTTTCCACATTATTCTACCTTATTAAGCTGCTCAGACTGAGCAAAGGATATGAGAAACCTGTTGGGGCAAGACAAACCCTGGAATAACTAATTACATGATGAATTATACAGCCATTGAGGGCCATCATTTTCAAAAGAAATTATGCTAAAGCAAACTTAATTTTTTAAATGTTCATTGTCCAATCTCTAGATCACCTATGTCTTCTGGGCAAATATGAATGGACCATGCAATTACCATATAAGCAACAAAATATTAAAGGAAAAAGAACTACTGTGGTTGAAACATGAAAGAGATATGGGTGATAAATACTACATTGGGCAAGTTATTTTATATTTTGGAGTTTCATCTTCCTAACTGTAAAAACACTGAATTATATGACTAATAAAGTTCAACCCAAAGCTAAATCTTAATTCTACATTTTTTTCAGTTCAGTTTCCAGAACAGAATACTTCTCTCTCCTTATCCTTACTATTAGATTGTAAACTCTGTGAGGACTGTCTTATTTACCTTTAGATCTCCTGCATTTTCTAATACTCTGTACACAATAGTAGATTAGAATAAATGTTTGAGGGAATAAACTGCTTTTTCTGCAATTAGACATAAAACACGCAAATTAACTCCTACTTAATCTTTTAATGACACACTGGGCAAAACTCAATTTCCTCTCCACCTTAATGAGTCTGAAAAGCTATATAATAATATTTGATGGATGTGCTTAGAAATTATTCAATAGCTCTAACTTAAGAAGTAGCAAACTGCAATTGATATAGAAGTAACACAGGCAAGTTGAATTCATCTAGTTCCACCGACTTATTTCATAGAAGCCTAGAGACCATAAAGCCCTTGGGAGAATCTGGACATTGACATTACCTGGCCTAATTTGCCTTTATAGATATTTTTGTAAAATATTTGTTTTGTGACAAATGTGAGGAGAAAGACTGTAAACAAAACTCATACCTGTTTCTGAAAGTGGTAGAGAAGAGAGTATACCAGCAGCTACTGACCATTAAATGGTCTGAAATGCCAAACCTAGACCATTTTACATGAATTAAGTTTCTAGATCACTAAACCTTGACAAGTGCCACATTAAAGAACAGTAGAAGAAACAGAGCAAACTGAAAGAAAAGATCAGCTTAAAAATGATTTTACTCTGTACATCTACCAAATTAATGATCAAAAGGAATCTGAA
The DNA here is from genome assembly GCF_000696425.1 of Galeopterus variegatus. Taxonomy (NCBI): domain Eukaryota; kingdom Metazoa; phylum Chordata; class Mammalia; order Dermoptera; family Cynocephalidae; genus Galeopterus; species Galeopterus variegatus. The sequence continues at coordinate 462,742 of NW_007726548.1, forward strand.
GAAATGACATCATAAGAAACAATGGTATTTCCTTCCTATAAATCCAACTGAGTTATCTTATTTTATCCTCACAATATTTCTTCTTTTTAAGATGGAGGAAAACAAGACACAGAGAGCTTAAGTAACCTGTTCAATGTTATACCAGAAAGCTGGGGAGGTACCCTTGCTAGAACTTAGGAGTCCTCACTCTCAGCCAAGGGTTTATTCTCTTTTAAACCTGCCTTACTCTTATCCAATGTCACATTTTGTATCCATAAATGGCACAATTTCGGTCAATTTCCTAATTCTCAGTAAGATAGAACATTCACCCAGCCTGCCTCTGGTTTTCACTAACAGCAGCTCTATTACAAACACAGGTTTTCCTAATGGTATCCCTGCCCTCTGCCTATTTTACATAATACCTCAATGACAAATTAATTTACTTAAGTCATGGCTCTACCTACCTGCTCAAAAAATTCCACTGCCTATTAATCTCTCCATTGTTTATTAACATCTTTGTCTGAAATCACAGATCTTTAAAATAAAGATCCCAACCTACCGTTTTGCCTATATGTACTTTGTGTTCCAGCCAAATGAGTCCATAGCCAAAGTTTCTAGAACTCCTAGAACATATCCCACCCTTTTCTGTTTGGCTTCTTTGCTCACATTGTTTCTTCAGTCTGGAATGCTCATCCTTACAATCTAATGCAACAAATCCTCCCCATTTTCCAAGTTCTAGTTCTAAGACCTCTCAATATCCCTAGCACATTTTGCTTTACCTAATAACTCTGAGACTAAGTCTTAGAAAACACCTGAAATGTTTTTATGATCTTTTCAATCTGTGCCTATTTCTGTCACCATGCTGACAGAACGGTACTGAGAAAAGACAGGAGAAACAGTTGAATGGAGGTATTTCTCTAAAATTCCTTCTTATCTTCATCTACTCCAGACATTTAATGATCCCCTCTTGGATGCTACT
>NW_007726548.1:464955-494969 GCF_000696425.1 Galeopterus variegatus
ATATATATATACATATATATATACATATATACATATATACCATATGTGTGTGTATATATATATATATATATATATATATACACACACATATATACCATATATATATATATATATATATATATATATATATATATACAATATGTGTGTGTGTATATATATATATATATATATACACACACACACACATACATACATACATACATACATACATACATACATACAGCAAGTTCCCTGATGGCTCCTTTCAGCATCAGGAGAACACTCAACAACATTCATTGAAAAAAATATTTATTAATTCTTACAAAATCCATGTACTTTTAATATCCATCTACAAGAAGCCAGATGCAAAAAGACGAGGTTCTTGCTTTTGTGAAGCTATTCTAGAGGAGGAAGACCTTACTAAACATGTAAGCAAATAAATACATACAAGTATGTATAATAACAATTTGTGATAAGTGGTATGAAGAAAGTAAAACATGGTATTGTGGTAGAGAGAAACAGTGAAAGAACTAATTTAATTTAGATGGGATGGGGGGCAGGTGGGAAGAGAAAGAGAAAAGCCCTCTCTAAGGAGGTGACATTTATTTATTTATTTATTTATTTAATTTTTTTTTTTTAGGAGGTGACATTTAAACAGAATGATTATTGGAGTTTGGTAGAAAGGCAGGGAAGAGCAAGTAAATAATCAAGGGCATTCAAGGTCAATATAAATAGATCACACTGAATGAGAGGAGAAGAGGCCAATGACACTGACCAGAGAGACAAAAGGTGTATCTGTTAAGAAAGGCTTAAGAGTCTAAATTTTATCTCAAGGGCAATTGGAAGCTATTTAAGGGTAATAAGCAGAGAATTATGAGATTGGGTTTATAGTTTAAAAAATACAAAAATATAAAATATTTTAATAAGATATAAGATGTCAATACTTAATATTAAATAATATTTAATCATTAAATTAGTTGTTTAATTAATATTATTTAATTAAATATTATTAAATATTTATTTAATATTAATTTAAAAGTATTAAAATGTTTTAATAAAATATTAAAAATATGGGCTGCTGTGCAGAATAACTGGCCTTTATTTGTTCTTCCTTAATAATATTTCAAGTTCTTTTGCGAGGCAGATTTAAAGGAAAAAAAAAAAAATCCTTACAGAGCCATGGGCTGTAATCATTTAATTTGCCAGAATCCAGAAAGATAACTGTTAAAACTTTAGAAGGATGAAGAGAATCATCCAATTTCTGGGTTATAAAATGGTTTGAGGGGAAAAACTGGAGAATATTCTGTAAAGACTAGTAAGAAAAATTTATTCCTGGATTGTCACATGCCACCCTTTCCAGGTGAGAGTTAAACTTACAGAACACTGTTAAGAGTTTAGAGTCAGATGGTATTCAAATCCTGGCTCTGCTAATTTCTAGCTGACTCTCCTGGTGACATCTCCTATTAAAGTCTCATGGGTGTTTAGGTTGCAATAGGTACTAGGCATAGAGGCTGCTAAAGGGACTGTGTCCAGATTTCAGTAGCACTTTGATAAATGACTCAATAAATAAATATATAAGTAATTATGATGAAGGTAGACTAAGCTCCCAAACAGACATGGGCAGGACACTATAATACACTCAACAAGAGCTTAATAGACTTTTTTTGGAGTACACAATCTGTACTATATATGGACACCTTTAATCATGATATAAACAAACCCTACTATTCACTCATACCTCCTTACAACATTAGTGACTTATCTAGGATTTATGTAACTCCAGTTTTTAATGCTCTGCTTTAGGGACTGGGGAACACTACACTGAGTCCAAGATTTGGAGTGGTTCCAACTCCAGTACTTTAAGTTCTTTTGGGTTTGGGTAAACATCTGTCAGGGCTTTTCAACCTCAGCATTATTTGGGCTGGATAATTTTTTGTTGTATGAGCTGTCCTGTGTAGGAGGTTTAACAGTCTCCCTAGCCTCTACCCACTAAATGCCAGTACCACTGTCCCAGCTGTGACAACCAAAAATGTCTCCAGACATTCCCAAAAGTTCTTTGGGGGTGGGGGTGGGGGCAAAATTGCCCTACCCCCTTGAGAATCACTTTTATTCTCTGATTTTCAGGGTCTCATCTGGAACTCATGGAAGCATGGAGATAACATCTCTTTAACATCCTTCAGGGTTGTTATGTGATTCAAATAAGAAAATGAATGTGAAAAAATGAGGGGGAAAAGACCATATAATATATATATATATAAAAGCATTATTATTACTTTGTGAGTCATTACTGTTATTATATACTCTGTGAGTGCTGAACAATCTCAAGGAAAACCATTCACATCTTGTTTATAAAATACATTGTAAGGTTTAGGTTATAGCTATGGCAGTCTAATATACCATTTAGGTGGGTGGGTATTCAATAAATATTTGACTGACTGATTCTAAATCTGGGCCCAATAGCAACTTCATTTACTTTTGTGGCACATTCTCAGGCACACTTTTTCTGAGAATTGCTGAGCAACAACAGTGCCTCCAAACCTAACTCCATTTAAAGGACAGGTCTGGATTAAATAAGAATAGTCACTAATTTTATAGATGGAAATCCGAGTTACAAAAGGTTAACTAACTAGCTAAGGCCACAGGTCAATTAGTCTAGTTAGTGGTAGTCACTTATTAGAACACCAATTCTGACCTCAAGTCCAGTGCTCTATTATTTGTAGCATGAAACTTCTATAGAACTATCTTGTGTCTCTGTTTCTCAACACAAAGTTAGCTTTTTTGCTTTCTGGGGCAACCCAGAAAAATTGATCTAAGGAAACAGAGCTGTCATTTTGAGAGGCTTATAAAGAAATGTAGACCTATTCCTATTAAGAGGAACAGTTAGACATTCTCTACATTTGGGTAAACCAATGTCACATTATCCTAGTGCCCTGTCAAGTCTCTGAAGTCCTTGCCCATTAAACTGTCCAGGAGAAGCTAAATCTATTTGTTACCTATCTCCAGGGTAGTTGTGTCTTGCCATGCTTATGGCATATGATATGTGCTAAAACTGTTACCTGCAGTATTCTTGGCTGTTCTACCTCTACCTGGCTCTAAGGAGGTGAAAATGGACTTCCATAAAGCTCCAAGGTCCAGGCCACATTTTGGCATTAATAACTCATAAAAACTTCAAATGCCATTTTACTATATATTTTCAGTGTCAGAAACAGAACTATTGAGAATAACTCATAAAAATATCACCACTTATTCTACTTCTTTAAAGTATCAGATCACCTTTGACTATTCTGCTTTTGTGTGAACTTTCAAATGTTGAATGTTGTCACAAAGAGTCATCACTCCCAACCATTGACTCAACAGTTTTCTGAATAATTCCCAGGCAACATATGGATTAGAGCCTGCCTTAGCCTTTATAATGATTACCATTTGAAAGTACATAAGACTAGAAATCAGGAAATTTTAGTTCTATCCTTGGTTTTTCCATTATGTTAGCCTTTCTGGTCAGTTTCCTTACTCAAGGGATAGAATAACTCATCTTTTAGAGCCTATTTCATTTAGAAAAGTTTAGGTGCATAGTATCAATGAGAAACAATTGCATACTTGTCTTTTCTAAATGCACTCTGAATAACAGTTCAAGTGCTTTAGGCATTCTAAATTTCAGTAGCTTTAATCCTTAGCAAATGTTTCAGAGCATACTGTTCATATCACTTTCTAGCACTTTCCAATTCACTAATCTTAAGCAATCATCTCCTCTGTGAAGCACCTTGCCAATGCATAAACAGCAAGAGCAAGAACCTTTCCCGTTCTTGGAGCCAGACTGCTGTTGTAGGACTCTGCCATCTTTGGAACTCAGAACAAGTTGTTTAAACTTTGTGAGAATAATACATACACATTAAACTAGGATAATAAAATCTCACAATATTATGAACATCAAATGCAAAAATACACATGAAAGTGACTGGCACATTAATAACATACATAGAAAATAATAAATCTTAATTACTTTCCTCCTAATTCTAATGCTTCACGAAGTGTGATCCAAGGACCACCTGGATCAGAATCATCAGGGACATTTGGCTAAAAATGGAAAGTATGAACCCCACTCCACACCACTGAATCACCTCTCAGGAAGTGGTGCCTCAAAATTTAGATATTTACCAGCTAAGTTGATTAGAATGTGGTGTTAGAACATCAAGGTCAAGGGTTTGGATCCCCACACTGGCCAGCCACACACACAAAAGGTATTTACCAAGCTACACAGGTAATTTTTATGTAAAAATTTCAGAAATTTGAGAACCACAGTTATGAATTATAGAGCTGTGCAACATAGATACATAGTACACAGACTTAAGAATTGAATACTTAACGAGTGAGAGCTTGGAAAAAAAAAAAAGAAAATCCAGTGTCTCTTTGTCTGGGGGGGTGGAGGAGGGGGGAAGGAAAAAAGCCAACATTCAAACAGGAACTAAAGTAAAACATTTGTTTATTATGAAATTCCAAAAAGGGCATGGAGCTAGCCTAGTCTCACTTAAAACTTACACATACCACCACCTAATATTCACAGAACCTTCTGAGCTAACACTGAATTTAATACCAAATCACTCACTGGGTTTTGAAAGAGGCTTCTTTACCTACTGTGAGTAAAATCTCTAAGTCCCAGATGAAGGGGAAATTATATATTTGCTGTAGTTTTATTTTTCTAGATTAGTTGTGAAATACAGGGATTGAACAGAAAGACGGACCTCAAACAGGAAGTGTACTGTTTTGCTGAGACTTTTTAATTCCCTGTATGTGAAGAAATTGTTGCATATAACTTCCAACATGATTATGAAATTAAGATTTGCTCCCAGATGACCGCTCCAGGGTCTGTCCTTAACCATCAACTGCATTTTTGAGATTAGGATTTGGTCTGAGATTCTAAATAGTCCACCAAAACAAACAAAAAAATATGAGGAGGAAGCTGTGGGCAGAAAAGGTATTTTCCCTTTGTTATGGCAGTTCTCCAAATACACAAGGGATCTATACTCATTCTCCAACTGGTAAAACTGTACCTACTGGTTGTGGGCTCTTGGACAAATTAATATATCTGTGTCTCAGCTCTAAAGTTGGGATAAAGTAACCTGTCTCATAGGATTGTTTTTAGAATTATTATCAGGAGTTTCCTGAGGCAACAGCACAGTGGTTAAGAGGGCAAGTTAGTTTCTTCTAAAATAGGGATGACAATAGCCCCCACCTCATGACAGTGTACATTAAAACACTTACTTAAACACAGTGACTAAACAGTAAATCTTCGATAAAGATCCATCATTATTATTCCTTAATCTACTGTTCTCTCTAAATTTGGCATAGGTATAATTCCCCAAATCCTCTGATTTGTCCTCCACCAATTAGCCCACAGCTAAGGCTTCTTTCTAATCTCTGCTGTTCTCAATTTGGGGATTTTCAGGGCTGAGCTAGTGCATCCTAACACCTTTACAAGCAGGGATAGCCTTCACCTATGTTGACTCAGGTGGTCAGTCATTTTCTTCAATTTGATTCCCATCTGTATCATATTTTCTTCGAAATGTTTCAAAGTTTCTGACTTCTACCTCCCTGTTTTGATTATAAAAAATGCTTTTCCTATTATTATATTTCTATAGTAATTTCATTAGGATTTTGGGAAGAAAAAGAGATGAGTTCAAAATGTCACCTTGAAATGGGAGTATAAACATTATATTTTGTTTTTGTCCACCTTATTTTTTCTACATTCTAGTTTCTTAAGAGTAGCAACAATTCTAATCTATAACATAGCACCATGCACCCAGTGGTACTGCTGGAACCATAGTGAAGGAAACTCTTTTCATGAGTAGTTTTTAGAAAGTTTGTGAGCCTTTTACAAGTCGTTCAAATAGCAGGCAAAAAAAAGCCCAGCAGGGCACCTAGTTTCAACCACCCAGCAGCAATCATCCCTAAGAATCTGACACTGAAGAAAACTTATACTTGGAAAGGTACAACTAACTAGGTGAGCTGCATGTTAGGCCATATAATTCTGTCATCGATAACTTTTAAGAGTTATAGTCCACAAGTAGGCCTATATCTCCTATCCCAAAAATCATCAGAGCTATTCCACAGAGAGACTATGAATGCTTAAAGCATAGACAAGTTTCTTATTCTAAAATCAGATAAATCAGTATTAATAAAATTGTCTTCTAAATGTATCTAATTCATTTATAAGCTAGAGTACATCTTCATCTGATATTTACTTTGATCTTTATGATTTCATACACGTAAAATGAGATTTGTGGGAATAAAAAGATACATGTTTATTGTCAGCTGTATATTTCTATGTTGTTCCTACTGAATATGCCTAACTCTATAACTACTACTAGTACATAATAAATAATTTTCCAGATTTTTACCCCATAGCACAAAGAATGGCAGTGGGAGCCAAAAAGATGTGTGTGTGTGTGCATTTACTTAACATACACAGACACAAACTCCTCTTCAAGAAAATTTATTTAGTCTCTTGTCCCTTCCTGAACCATACTTTGTGTGTGTGTGTGTGTCTTCTTCCCTGCCCTCCCCCCGTTTTGTTTGTGTATTTATTTATTTTAGTTCCCACAAATAAGTGAGAACACGTGGTATTTCTCTTTCTGTGCCTGACTTATTTCACTTAATATTGTCTACGTCCATCCATGTTGCTGCGAATGGCAGTATTTCATTCTTTTTTATAGCAGAGTAGAATTCCATTGTGTAGATATACTACATTTTCCGTATTCACTCATTTGATGATGGACATTTGGTTTGGTTCCAACTCTTGACTATTGTAAATTTTCCTGAGCCATATTAAGTATGCAAAGGGATGGCTTGAAAGGTATGTCAAGGTTGTGCAGGGAAAAGGAAGGATATGGCACCCCAAAGGATAGCAAAGGTAAAGGCTAGATTACTTTGACATCTACCCCAACTCAATTCAACAGGTATTTATTAAGTACCCCCTGATCCAGGGGCTTTAGAGATGGGATGGAGGCTCTCCCAGGAATTTAGAGATGGGATGGAGGCTCTGGTTTAAACCAGCTATTGTACAGAGCAAATTTCACAAACGGCTGATGGCACCTAGAAAGAGAATGTAGGAGGTAAGAAAGAGAGGGAAGGAAGGTTAGCAGGTATGGTCGAGAAGGTATGAGGGGATGACACAATTCTGACATGCTTTATGGTCCCTAGCCTGTCAGAAAGACTAGTGACTATAGTAAACAATATTATTGTGTATATTTCAAAATATCTGGAAGAGAGGGTTCTGAATGTTCTTACCACAAAGAAATGATAAATGTTTGAGGTAAGGGATATACTAAATACAATGATTTTATCATTATACAGTGTATATGTGTATTGAAACATCACACTGTACCCTATAAATATGTACCATAATCATGTGTCAATTAAAAACAAACAAAAAAGACTGGTGATTGTTATGGTATCACACACTTCACAAAGTTATCACATATTCCATAATCATCAAAAAATATGGAAGACACAGATATTAGGTTCTTTTTATTTTATCTTTCCAAATTCATTCCTTATGTGAATTGTAATAAACAGTAAATCTTCCTAATCCTCTACTTGGTAAATACTGGTAAATGTAATTGAGAGACAGTCTCCTCTTGTTCTGAGTTTATTAATACTTACCTTGCAAATTAGCTGTTGAATAATATACTGAAAAACATTAAAAAAACCCATAGGACCATGATGCAGGTGACTTTAGTGAAGTCTACAAGTCAAAATAATTTTGGTGAGGTTACTATACTAGGCCCTTACTTAAAAGACCTAGTCTCTCAATAAGAGATAAAAATTAAGATGTTTCCAAGAAAATGATACCTTTTAATTTCTTTCACTACTCATTTACATTAAAGTCGCATAGAAGATCAGAACTAGAAGAGTCTTTAGTTATCAATCTGATGCACATACCCTTTAACCTAGCAATTCCACTTCTAAATATCCTACAGATATACTGGCACATATCTGAACTGTTATATAAACAGAGTTATTTGTCACAGGATTGTATGTAATGGCAAGATATTGAAAATACAACCTAAATCTTCACTGAAGGTCACTGATTAAACAAATTATCATATTTCCATACAATGGAATACTTTGCAGCCATAACAAGGAAGCTCTTTATATACCAACATATAATGATCTCCAAGATATATTATGAAATGAAAAGGATGCACTGTATGCTGTAATTTGTAAATAATTTAAGAAGGGAACAAGTATATACATTGTTTGTATATACTTATACTATCTCTGGGGGAGTGGGACACAAGAAAGTGGTAACTGTGGTCTCCAGGATGGGAACTGGTCAGATGTGGGTAAGAGTAAAAGGAGTATTTTTTCACTGAACATCCTTGTGTACCTTTTGAATTGTGAACCATATAACTATATTTCCTGTTTTAAAAAACTAAATTATGAAGTCCAACTCCTTTATTTTACAGATGGGAAAATGGAGATCCATGTTATTGAATAATGACATTAATACACTCTTTAGTCAACTGAACCCATAACATCTGCTTCTGATGCAAGGCTTTTTGTAACACCAGGCTCACCACTTTCCTCAACCCTCCCATTTCTCCAGATGGTTTGCTGGGAAGCAGCTAAGCAGGAGGGGTTTCTGAGCTTCATATATCCTGTTTTGGTGGCAAATAACATAGAAGCTCCTATTTCTATTGCCCATTCCCACCCCCCTGTACAAAGAAGATAAAGTGTACAACTACATTCTTCACAAAGGCCTTTAGAAAAGCTTTTATTTGCCTGGTTCAAATAGGACAACTCAAATTTGATATGTCAAACAAACAAACTGAAAAGATCTTTTAGTTATGCAATGATAGAAGGGCCTAAGTCCAATGGAGAGTGATCTCCCAGTTACTATACTCCATTTCTCTGATACCTTTTGTTGCTGGCTAAGCCACATCCTGGAATAAGCAATCATAAGATGCACCCTTTCCTACTCCTCTGACTGGATTGTTTTGTAGCCTTGACACATTTCCAGTACATGAACTATGAATGCTTCAGTATGACTTAAGATTTCAGAGTGTTTTATAGATACAATGATATAATGGAGAAAGCACTGCACTAGGCATCAAGCGCTTTGAGCTCTTGAGCCAAGTTTGCCATGTATTAGGCAAATCACCCAAACCCAATAAGAACTATTTTCTTCATTTTCCACAGATATAAAAATACCTACCCTGCCAATCTCACAGGGTTGTAAGGATCACATAAAATATGTCAAATGCTTTCTAATTCGAAGATATAGTAAGTATGAAATATTAATCTCTTGCTTGCTCGTTACATGAGAAAATTAATCTCTAAGAGGAGACATCCAATTTACACATAGGGCTCATCCTTATGTCACTTAAAGTATACAGCCTTTTATAGTTTGATTTAAAGAACATTAGCTAGTCAAATATATATACATTGGCAAAGCATTGCTTCAACTACTATCTTGTTAAAATCAAAGGCAAAGGTCTTCCTTGTTCAAACTTTATGTTATATAGAATTTCAACTGTCGGGCCGGCCCGGTGGCGCACTGGAGAGTGCACCGCTTGGGAGCATGGCGGCGCTCCCGCCGAGGGTTCGGATCCCATGTGGAGACCGGTTCCCGCTTACTGGCTTAGCGCAGTGTGGGCGTGACACTGAGGGTTGCGATCCTGTTGCCGGTCCCCGGTACGGGCGCGACACCGAGGGTTGCGATTCCGTTACCGGTCAGTAAAAAAGACAAAAAGGGAAAAAAAAAAAAAAAGAATTTCAACTGTCTATATTACAACACTGTCGGTTTGCCTATGAATACCAGGAATTAATATAGTGTAAGGCAGAAATTAGAAAACATTTGAACTGTTCTTTTATTTGCAGGAAAGAGCAATTAAGTATATTACACAAAATAATAGGAACTTATGTCCCATCAAAACATTAATTAATAAAGGACAATTTAATGAAAATGCAGTAAAAGAATGTAAATGAAAATGAGAGAAGTTGTTCAATACCTCAGATAGTCTGAATGGTGTGGTGGATAAAGTACTGAGCTAGGAATTGGAACACTTAAAGTTTCTAGATCTGGCTCTTGGGGCTTATTAGCTGTGTGACCCTGAGGTACTCAGTCTAGTCATTCATCCATTCATTCATTTTTCAATATTTACTGCATACCTATTGATGAAGCCCTACCTGTGATGAAGCCCTAGCCTCAAGAAGCCCAAACTGGTGGAAGAAAGAAACATGTAAATAATACAGTACGAAATGTACTAAGACACAGACTATACATAGAATTGTGTGGGAGCTGACAGAAAGCCAACAGAAAAGGTAGGAGAGAGGAATGAGGGTCTTTGGGTACATAATTACAGCATTCCTTTGCCTTTCATTTCATAAATTGAATGACTACATTCTAGGTGTGCTAAACTGCTTCAAAATTATATAAACACTCATCATAGTTCTACAATAACTCTACTATCTAGGGAAAGACTCAACCTGGCTTTAACATGCCATTGGTTGCTAGAGTTTTGCTCTCTTTATGTATTCCCTCCAAATAATTTCTCATATTTATTTTTGAGATGCAGGCTTCCATCTCATTATGCTGTATTGCATAATGTCCTCAGTCTACAAAAGCAGGTTGTATAAAAAAGCCTAGAGTCATTGTGTAAAGGAAAAGAGGTAGGGTGGACCCTTCTCAACCCTTTCCTTCTCTGCAGGGCTTTGCATTCCTAAGGATGGGCCCCTCCTCTGCTTAGGGATGTTACCTAAATCATGAAATGATATTTCTCAAAGCAATGGAACTTCAAAAGCATTTCCTTCCCATTCTCTAATATAAGATTTCTTTTGGCATAAACTGCTCATTGTAACGAATTAAGTATTAGACTTTTTTTTTTTTGTCTTTTTTTTTTTCATGACCGGCAACGGATCGCAACCCTCAGTGTCGCGCCCGTACCGGACCGGGACCGGCTACGGGATCGCAACCCTCGGTGTTGCTCCCGCACCTCGCTCAGCCAGTGAGCGGCAGGTCTGTATGTGGGATCCGAACCCTCGGCGGGAGCGCCGCCGCACTTCCCAAGCGGCGCACTGTAGCAGTGCACCACCGGGCCGGCCCCAAGTATTAGACTTTTAATGACTTGTCATACTCAGTCACAAAACTACAGAGAACTTCTTAGTTTTTAAAATGTCTTTGTTATGCTAAGAGCAGCATATGGGAGTACATGCACCGGCAACTTCCCACCTTCCTCCCTCCCTCTTCTCCAGTCATGACTGCCTTGCCAACTTTAAATGGTAGTTATCTGGGTGCTACCTGGTCACTGACTTATCTGACATCTTTTACTAGTTGAACTCATCTTGTCACTGCAAATGCTTTGCTTTGCTAGTGATGCTTATGTCATCTTTTTCTCTCTTGTAGCACTTCTGGTTGAGAAGGCACAAAGAGGAATCAACAGTAGAGCCAAGTTGGAAACAAGGGAGAAAAATAGACAAAATCAGAGACTCCTGAGTACTGTATAAACTGTTACTTTCAGAGCCGTCATTTCATTTTATTTCCATTCAGTGTAGAACCTTGTTTTTCTCAATTCAAAATTGAGATTATAATCCAAGTGAAATCTGTATTGAAATTTTAAAGAGATTAGTACCAGTGCTCTAAGTAGTGTTTACCATGCCTTCTCTCATTCAATCCTCGCAACAACCCCATGTTCTAAGGACGATTATCAAAATGAATTGGCTACTGACATGGAATGGGGCTGGGGAAACTTTAACTTTTTTAATTCATACATTGCTAAGCCATTTGAATTTTTTCACATCAATCATGTGGATTTTTTTTACATTTATTTAAAATAAAAAATTCCATTTCCTAATGATCTAAGTATAAAATTGTCACCTTGGCCTTCAAGGTATTTTACAAATATGGACCCTGGATTCCTTTTCAATTTTATTTTATCTTATTTATTTTATTTTTTTAAGATGACTGGTAAGGGGATCTTAACCCTTGACTTGGTGTTGTCAGCACCATGCTCTCCAGAGTGAGCTGACCGGCCATCCCCATGTAGGGATCCGAACCCGTGGCCTTGGTGTTATCAACACCACACTCTCCCAAGTGAGCCATGGGCCGACCCCCTCCTTTACAATTTTAATCTACTACTTCCTTGTGTGTACTGTTGTCTTATATGCTTAGCAAGCTATCCCACAGAACTCTCTTAACCACCTGAACTGACAACATACTTACTAGGCTATTATGCAATATGTCAGGGCAACCCTTCTGTCCCCCCTCAGTGAAGCTGTGTGCTTATCAAGGGTGTCAGTCGTGGTTGTTCACAAACAATTTATGCCAGTTGTTCTTATTATTGTAAATATATAATTTATATTATGTAAAACAATGACATCAACGAGAAAAGAAAATGATAACAGAACTAACATTAATTGAGTACTAACTAACAGAATTGTTCTAAGTGCTTTACATGAATTAACTCACACAATCTTCACAAGAACCGTAGGAAATGAATACTATCATTTCTCCATTTTACAAAGGAAGAAACTGAGCAACTTGCACAAGGCCTACACAACAAATAAGTGGCAAAGCACTTTGATGCTAGAGCTTAAGAACTTAATTACTATACTACATAGCCTATCGAGTAGTTGTCTCTGTGAAAACCCAGTTGAATGCTTCCAGAAAGACTGGAAAAAGGCCACACATATAACACACAAACTTGCTGTCAGGTGTGGGAGAGGCAACTGTAAAGGCTGGGGGTAAATTTCATAAACACTTAGAAAGATTCTGCACTCTAAGACTCCTTTGCAGGTGACTTAAGAATTCATTCCATGTTAAAGATACCATATATGATGGTTAGTAAACCAGGGGTTAGTAAACCCTTTCTGTAAAGGGCCAAATAGTAAACGTCTTAGGTGTTGTGGGCCACGCCACTTCTGTTGCAACTACTCAACTCTGCCTTGTAGGGTGAAAGTAGCCATAGACACTGTGTTCCAATAAAACTTTATTCATAAAAACAGGCAAAGGCTGGGATAAGACTTGGCCTGCAAGATGTAGTCTGTTAATCCTTGAAACCCACATTCCAAGAAAAGGCTGAGGCCTTATGTAAAAGAATGGCAAAAGAATGCTTATGTTTTCAGCTTAAATAAAATGTTAACATATGCATATAACAAATATCTGTATTTTTCCCTACTTTAATTTACTTTTTCAGTTAACTAACTAATGGCCCAAAAAGTCTGCTTTCAGTGACTGAGTGAAGAGAACACAATACCAATCACCCCAAACCTATATTCAATCCATATACCTAACACCACACCTATGATATAACCTGTATTCTTCTGTGGAGGACAAAATTACAACAAGTTTATCTCAATTGGCTTATTTTTAGTCTGGTCTTTTGGGGCCTTGGGCAGAAACTTAGTCCAAAAAAATGGCCTCCTATTTTTTACTTTTATTTTAAAATTTTTATTTAACAATCATAACTTTAAACTATTAATTTTAAAATACATTCACCATTACTGATTAGTATGGGAGTACTTGTATATAAAAATTGTCATCTCTCTTGCAAAACTGTTGATAATTTGAAAGGAATTGTTAAAATTGCTGCTTCCCAGTCAACCTTCAAAGAGTCAATACATTTTATGAATATATCTAAAAGCTGTGTACTTAAGCAAAACAAATAAACAAAAAATACTTAATTCAAATTTGAGGTTAAGACTGTGCCTTACTTACCTTTGTATCCCCAACAATACTCAGTAGATGTCTAGGTCTAATCCACTCCTTTTACAAAGTATTTAGGGACCCTGACCCAAGCTCAGTGAGTTAGAACAAGAGCTGGGACAGGATTCCTAGTCTGATACGACCAATCTGTAGATAATCTAATTCAGGAAGACAGTGGGGGGGGTGTTTGGCTTTTCTTTTTCTTTTTCCGAGGAAACATGCTGAGACACGGCGGCTTCTTAAGTGCATTAAATCCTGCAGTTCAAAGCCTGAAAGGCCGAGGAAGACTCACCACCATCTTTCCCTTCCTCATAATGCCAATGAGAATTAGCAGCTGTGTTCCCACAATGGTAATCTGGGTATGCGTGTTTGTAGTGTCCAATCACCAAAAAGGCTACTGATTTTAGGATTCCTGAATATCTAAGAAGGCTACTTAAACACTCTGGATAAAAACACCTCCACAAAAGAAAGCAAGATAAGAACTCAAACGTTCTCTTGGCATTTTTTTAAAAGCACTACTCAGATGTTTCCGTGCGGGAATGACAGTGACCAATACTGAGGACAGGGGTTAGGAAGGGCTATGGTAATTATTCAGTTCATTTTTTTTTCTCCCTGAGAGGTAGCCAAGTTCACATTCTAAACAGAGCTACTACAACAGGTTTCCAGTACTAGTGCTTAGATTCCAGTTGCATCATTGCTACTGTCAGCCTTAACTGCTTTAACCATCTTAATCTGTAAAATAAACACAAGAAGTGAACCAATAGACCTATCCTCAGTTAAACAAGAATAATTTACTTAAAAAATTATAGTTACATATAATATTTCTAGCTATCCAATTCCTCTTCACCCTCTCCCCTAGAGCTTTAGATAATAGTACAATCAACTTCAATTAACAAAAGAGACTAAGCAACCCACACAGTTCACAGCCAGTACAGCATTTTTATCTTTGTGTAAGCTACCTATAAAAGGTGAAAGAGCCATCTCTGGGCTCTCTGGGTCACACGGGAAAAAAATCCTAAGATTGTAAACCAAAAAACAAGGGAACAAGGATGAATTCCATTATTCGATGTAATAAAGAATTAATAGGTACCCATTATGGGCAAGAAGGCTTACCATTTAGTAGTATGCAAACTACAATAGGAACAGGAAACGTGCCAAGAGGTGCAAAGTTCTCTGAGAGGGAGCTACCAATCACTTTAATTTCATGCTAACAGATGAAAACATTCAGGTAAGGGACACCTGTAGAACCAACCTGATTGAAAGGGTAAACGCTGACTAAAAAGAACTCCATTGAGATATGTGGAAATGGACGCTACACTGAGACACTGCCTGCTTACCCACACCTTGGCTAAGCCAGGCCTACCCCAAGAGATTATTCCAAGAATGACAGCAGATTAACCAAAGAAATACTTATGTAAGATACAGAGAGGGTGGAAACTTGGAGACAGAGGAGTCGGCAACAATTGATGGTGATTTAGGACTGTCGTGGGAAGACTCAGCAAAACCCAGGCCAACGCTGGGCTGGGGATTTTCTGCCTCTAAAGTTTCCTCCTTTCCATCACCCACCCCCAGAATATCCAAGCTCTTCTGCGCCTCACTTGCATAGAATAGAGGTGGACTCTAGAAAGGGAACTTTCCCCAAGGTGTATGCCAGTCTAGCAATCACCATTCACATAGAGTTAAGGGCTGGTACGGTTCTTGTTCACCCACCAGCTCACTAAGTCCTGAATCAAAGGACGAGGAATCCAGTCCCAGACTGCCCTTTCCCGTGTGTGACGTCGGACTAGTCACCCAAGTGCTTAATTCCTTCGTTTCCCTCTCTGTAAATTCTGGGCTTATGAAAAGACCAGATTTAATTCGATAACTCTGAGGTCTAATAGCTTCTTGACCAGCCGGCACATGAAAGCAATGGCCAAATGGCCCGTTGCATAAACGGGGAAACTGAGTCACCGAGCACATTGCCCCAAGGACATTCCAACTATGTCACCGTAGGGGCCGGTCCGAAGCTCAGGTCTCCAGCCTTCCAGTCCCAGGCTCTTCTGCGGAGCTGAGAAGAGCGGCGAGTAGGGTCCTTGTCCCGGAGGCGAAGGGACGGTGCTCATGCCAGGGTTGCGAAAGGGGACGGGGGAGGCCTTACCTTCTCAGGTCAAGTCCCGCCACCGAAGTCTTCCTGTCAGAATCTTAGCCCGTCAGCCCCCCACGAGCCCTAAGAAGCTCCCTCCACTTCTGCCCGCTCGACGTGTCCAAGACTGCCACCGAGGCCGCGGATTCCCACCGCTGCCCGGCCCCCCCTGCCTCGCCGACCAACCCTCCCACAGGACTCCAGAGCTCCGCCCACTCTGCGGCTGGAGAGGGCACGTCACCCGGCGCCATTGCCCGCGCTTACATTTTATTTGCCTTTGTCCCGCCTTCTTAGTCTCCTCTCGGCCAAGTAACGCTGCGAAAGTTCGTCCTGCCGGAAAGCAGCACTCCGCCGCGGCATTTTACGACGCCAGTGGTGACAGTACCTAGGGACATCTGGTTTCTTTCCCAGCACCCGGCGAAAACCAACGCAATGTTCGGTGCGGGGGACGAGGACGACACCGACTTCCTCTCGCCCAGCGGCGGGTGAGTGACAGAGAAGCGTGGGCTGAGAGAGACTGGCGGATGGTTGGAGGGGGGTCTCTTCGGCTTCTTCCCAACTTCCGGGTCCAGACCCTTACCACTTTCCGGTGTTCCACGTGTCTTAAATCTGGGCAGAGCGCGCAACTGTGCTGAGTCTGTCGATCTTGGTTCTGGACCCGGCATCTCCTTTTCTGGCCACAGTTTCCCCGGTGAAAATAGGGGTGATTGCCGGTGACAGTGCTTGCCTCAGAGTTTTTGCAGAAGTCAGCTGGGGCCGATATGAGACTCTCTTCTCCGTGGACAAGACGGTGACTTTAGAACCAGGCCCCGGTGGGTCAGCGCCAGCATCCTTAAAGTCCCAGCTCGGATGTCACCTTTTTCGTGCTTTTCCTTCTCCCACAGACCCAGGCAGAATAAATTGCTTTCTCTTCCTTATTCCTGCAGCTAGGCGTGTTTGCCTCTATCGTTACCCACCTTATGTTGCTCATCTCTCTCTAGCGTTCAGCACCGTACTTTGCACAGAATGAGTGCTCAGGAAGTGCCCGTTGAATGAATAATAGCTGCGAAATTGTACTTTGTTAACTCTAAAGCTTAAAACCAATATAAGAGACTGCGGTCGTTATACTCTGTCCACAAATATTATAGGTACCATTCTGGGGTAGAAGTCTTCAAAGAGAGACAGACTTTTTGTCTCTTTCAGTAATCAGTTTAGCCTTTTCCCATGTGTTGGTAGACAGCTTGACTCCCTCCAAACTTGTGAGCTTTCAAGCTCTGATCCTTGCAGAGCCTTTCTTTGAACATCTGCTTAACAACTATTGTGCATGCTGAAGAATGTACTGAAAAATGACATATACCCTTCATTCTACTAAAGGCTAAGAGGTGAGGTTATCCGATCATAATAAAGTTCAATGAAATCTGAAAAAATAAATGCTAAGAGGTTACAAAGATTATTAAGCTGCTGTGCCTGCCCTCAAGTTGCTTCCAGATCTAGTGGAGTGGTCAATACATGGATGACCATAAAATGACACTAGCTCTCTTTTGGTCTTAAATAGGATCTTTTGACTTACCCTGACTAGCTCTATATTACCTATCCTTAAGTCTTCTTTTAGCTCTCGCCACCTTGTTTTGCCCTTACCCCCACTTTAAATAGCTTGCATCCACTTAGTTCCATTTTGAGTTCTTTCAGTTGCTCAGTTATTTTAGAGTTAAGCTGTACTTTGGTTCCTTTCTTCCCTATTCTACCCAAAACATGCACTAAAATCTCTACACAGCCTAGCCTTCCTGCTGTGTTTGACGGTATCGCCAGCCTTTTGAGTTAATGTTTCTTCATACAAACCTGTTTTGTGTAGAGCTATATATTAGGCCAATTAAACATTTTCAAGGTATACTTTACTTATTTATTTATTTAGGTGACTGGCAGGTACAGGGAGCGAACCCTCGATCTTGGTGTTATCAGTACCACTTCAAGACTCAAAGTGTACTTTAAATTTACATTCTTCACTATGTGAAAGTATTTGGAGGAAGTCTGTAAAGGAATGGTTCTTTTGGGTTTTTTTTTTTTTTTTTTTGGCAGCTGTCCAGTTCAGGGATCTGAACCCATGACCTTAGTGTTACAAGGCTGTGCTCTAACCACCTGAGCCAACCACCCAGCCCTTGTGAAAGAATATCGTCTCCGAACTTTCATGCAACAAGCTGTTGACTGAAAGTTACAAGGTAGATAATGACAGTTGTGCTTCTTTCCAGTTTCCTGTCCTGAGATAAGTTCATGGTGGCTCAGCTATTCTGCTTTCCTGAGCAAGCTTATCAAGGACCTGAGACACCTTAATTTTAGTCATGCGACTGTGCTTCTAAATATAGACAACAGCTAATTTGATGATAAAAGACTTAGCCAAAGAAAGTTACACAGATAATTTATTTTTGTTCCCAGCAATAACCAGGAAAACAGAATCAAATTTAAGACTGAGAATGTAGAAAGTTTCACCAATCATCTCTGAATTAGTTATTCCTTCTTTGGTTTTCTCTAGGGAAGTCGAACACATAACAGTGAACACTGCAACTGCTTTTCGGTTCCTCTTTTATTACTACCTTACTGTAACTATACTTGCTTAAGTTTCAAATTTCTTGACTCAAACATATGACTTAATTCCATTTAGGAAATTCAAGCCTAATAGAAGTGAGAGTACTAGTACTTAGGATGGCTGTCTAGATGACTGATAATCTGCCATCCTTCTGAGCCTCTTAAAGTACATGGTTAACCTAGAAGTAATAATTAGGAGACTTGCTTTATTATTTTTTATTTTTTGGTCTTACTGCTTTCCCCACCATTGTGAATTTGAAATGAAGAAACCTATGAATGCCTGCTAAGTGGGTGGTACTTGGCTTCAGCTAATATGGATAAGAATAAGGCACATTTTCTGCCCCTAACAAACTTCCATTTTAGTAGTAGACTGAAATCAATCCAGTAGTAATAATAACAAAGCATTTTTAAGGGGCCAGTAATTCATATGCTTGTTTTAGATTATATAAAATGTAGGCAAACTAGCATAGTAATGATAGCATAGTAATGATAATTCAACAGTGTAGAGGTGGAAAAAAGATAAATCTAGAACTGATCATCAGAAAGCATTTTAAGTCCTGTAAGATATGGAAAAGCCTACATTCTGATGTTGATTCTGCCCCCATTAGGTGTGACTTTGGACAAGTCACTTCCATCCTTGTCCCTCTCAACCCCAATCTAATAAATAATGGTGTTTGTCCTAGATGATCTTTGGGACCTTTCCCAGTTTCATAGTTTTTTGTTTATACTAATGTCAGTTTACAGTTGCAGGTCAGTTTGTGCACCAAATTAAGCATGCTTTCTCCCTTGCAGGGGTATCTGAGTTGAATTGGCATTTTGAGGCGACAGGATGTGTTCACAAGTATGTAAAACATATGTAGTGTGTTTACTCAGTGCGAGACACTATACTAAGGAATATTTATACATTATTATATTTAATCCTCCCTACTACTCTGAGATAGTTTTAACTGTTCTACCCATTTTACAAATGGGAAAGGCTCAGAAAGATAAGTTGCCCAAGGTCACACGGAAAGTAGTAGAGCCTGGATTTGAAATCAGGCAGGCAGATTTCACCAGATCTGCCCATGTGCCATTATTATTATAGATGTACATGGTCGATGCCGCAGTTCATGAAAAAGTATTTTACCAACAAAAAGAATCCTCATTTATTAAAATATATTGATACAATATAAATGCATGTGTTTTTAATTTTGATGAGAAAAAAATAAGGGCCAGCCCTTGGCTCACTCGGGAGAGTGTGGTGCTGAGAAAAAATATATAACACTGAGGTGAAGTAAGGACTTTGGCAACTAAGTGAATTGGTTAATTTATTTTTAAAACAATTAATGCTGTAATGGCTTTCCCATGAATTATAAACAGAGACTCAAATCCAGAATTATCAAGCCCATTCTTACTAACATAGGGAGATTGGGTACATTTGAGAATAACTTAGAAGTGGAAAAATGTAATAATTTACAAGAAGGTTATCCCCCTGAGTCTGTATAGAGTCCAGTAAAAAAAATATTAGTAGAAAATGGAATTAATCTGAAAGATAATTAGGTTGACTTGGCTTTTGGATTGATTTTGCAATTATCAGTTGGCTAACCTTTATGACATCTTTGGAAACACAGTTTACTTATGACACTTTTATCTTTCCTTTGGAAAAGGACATACCTGCAGAATTAAAACAGGCAACCCAATACTCATAGTTTATTGAAGCTAACAAGGACATTCTTTTCTTATCATAGCTATTATGTCTTAACTGGACTCTAAGCTTTATAATAGCATAGCTATTATATCTTAACTGGACTCTAAGCTTTATGAATTTTTCACTATGTTAAAAGCATTTCCCAAGTTGCCCAGAATCTTATTCTCTTAGAGAATCTGCCCAGATTGTCCTAGCTAAAAGGAGAAATCTTGGTCTCTTCTAAATTCCATTAGCATTCGTTGATGTCTTATTTAGGCCAGCCCTGCTCTCTCTCTCAAGTATTACATTTGCGATCTCATTTAAACCTCTTAGTTTTTTACAGTAAGCATTTTTGGCCCCATTTACAGGAAACCGAAAGGAAACTTATAGTAAACTACTTTGAGAAAACAAGGTAGTAATTTCAGATTATATTAAATTTATTTTGCAAAATGCTAGTATGTATTTATGTATACAAAAAAATCATTTTTAAAAAAAGCCAAAAAGTTGTTGGGAAGTTTCATTGTTTACTTCACCTAAACTGAGGACGCTTTTGGAGAAGAAGAATTCAGACCTAGACTAGATTTTTTTTTTTTTTTTTGACCAGTAACAGGATCGCAACCCTCGGTTCAGTGTCATCGGCACCACGCTCAGCCAGTGAGCATACCGGCCATCCCTATACAGGGTCTGAACCCGCAGACTCAGCACTACCAGCGCCAAACTCTCCCAAGTGAGCCACGGGGCCGGCCCTAGACTAGATTTTGAGTTCATTTATTGAGCCTATTATATACCAGGCCCTGGGGAAAATATACATTCAAGTAGTGATTATAATAAATAACCAATTACCATGTTATATGATAAATGATTGAATTGTATTAATCTCAATGGAGTACAACTCCATACAACAGCTGCCCCTGTTAAATACCTCATATTACAGTTCGCAATGATATAGTACTTAATGGCTGATTCCCTAGTTAGATTATATGCTCCTTGAAAATGGAATTCAATTTTGCTTACCAATGTATACCTACCACTTAGCACAGTGTCTGACACATGTTTCTTGAATGAATGAAATATAGAGGACTGTGGGAGTCCCTAGGAAGACCATCTAACCTAGACTTTGAGATTAGAGGTAGCTTCCAGGGGAGGGGAGGAACAGGAAGGTTTCAGGCATAGGGAACAGCATGTCCAAAGGCTGGAGATGCAAAAGATCTTACCTTATTTGAGAAACTAAAAGTTCGTTAGGATGCCTGTAGAGTACTGTTGAAGATGGGAAATGATGATATACAAAGCTGGGGAAGTAAGGAGAGGTAAGATCTTGAAGGGCCTTGTAAAGCTGTCTTGCAGAGTTTGGATTTTTCTCTTGATAGTATTGAGGAGTCATTGGGGGGTTTAAGGAGGAGAGAGACTTAGTCAAATTTGGTTTTTAGAAAGATCACTGTGGATGTGATAGAATAGATAAGCAGACAAAACCAAGGCAGGGACATGAATCAGGAGGTTGTTATAATAATTCAAGCTAGAAAGATGTGATAGTAGCCTGAACTAGGGAAGTGACAGTGAGGATGGGGAGAATTGAATGGGTGTGGGAAATATTTAGGAAGTAAAATCAAATGGACTTGGGGAATGGGTGTGACCACCAGGAGGGAAAAAGTCAAGGATGATGCCCAGATTTGGGTTTTTGTTGTGGATGTTTGCAGAAAAGAGTTAACAAAGATGGCTTGAGACTGTTATCCTTAGAAATCTCTGCTTACAGGTTGACACTTGGCTGGCATCTGGGAATTTGATTAGTAAACAGTTCCCCACACTGATATAAAGCTTTCCATAAAGGACAAGGGTGGCTTGCTGTGCCTACATTGTTTGTACAAACAGTATGGTTCATACTGAACACCTCATTTCCTTCTAGGAGTCAGGAATTTTGGTACATGCTCAGCAGAGGGTGTCTGTGTGACTAGTCTCCAAAAATCCTTGGGCACTAAGTCTCTGATTAGCTTCCCTGATAGACCACACTTCACATATGTTGTTACAACTTCTTGCTGGAGGAATAAAGCAGTCCTGTGTCATTCCACTGGGAGAGAACTCTTAGAAGCTTGCACCTGGTTTCCTCTGGACATTGCCCCAATCACCTTTTACGTTTGCTGCTTTTGCTGTGTAACCCTTTGTTGTAATAGATCTTAGCCATGAGTACAACTATATGCTGAGTCCTGTGAGTGCTTCTAGGGAATCATTGAACCTGGCGGTGGTCTTGGAGCACAAGAGGAAGAACTGGTTTGCTGGACAGTGGGGATTGGAGGGTATGAGTTCTGGTCTGGACATGTTGCATTTGTGTTACCTGTGGGATATCTGTGTTGTGTGGCACTCAGGAGCAAGTTCTGGGCTGGGGATACAGATTTGAGCATCATCAGCATTTGGTAGCATTTGATACCAAGGTAAATAAATGAGATTGCCAAAGGAGAGAGAATTTGAAACCTTGGGGACATTTAAATATTGGGCAAAGGATGAAGAGCCCAAGGAATTAAATGAGAAGCCAGAGAGATGGGAAGAAAACAAGAGAGGGATCCCTTTAGCATTTATTTACCTGTCCCTCCTCCTTCTCCCTCAGCTACTCCCACAGAAGTCAAGGGAAGAGTTTGTTTGAAGAAGAACAAATTAGTGAAAAAGGTGGCTTGATAGCAAATAAGATAAGGACTGATAAGCTGGGTTTAGTAACAAAGAGGTTATTGGTGACTTTAGCAAGAACAGTTTCAGTGTAATGGTGGGGGCATAAGATTACTTGCAAGGAATAACAACAGAATTGTCCTTCCTCTTAGACGAAATGTCGGCAGGAATCATGTTTGATGGGTAAATTTGTAGTACAGTTTCATTTCAATTGAAAAAACTAGTACAGAGCAGGAAGGGGAGTAATCAGTAGGTGTGACTGGAAGCTATGATTTGCTAAAAGCAAGAATTTACACTTTGAAGAAACCATAGACAGTATCTGGACTAATCACCTCAATTTATAGTTGGGGAAACAGAGATCTAGAGAGAAGAAATGCCTTGACCAAAGTCCTGTGGATGGGTAGGGTCTGCTAATGATATCAAGATCAGAAATACAATCTTGATTTCAAAGACTCTTAACTGCTACTTCCAGTTTTGAATGGTGGGATATATAGTCAAGGAGGTATTTATTCAAGGTTGGAGGTGAGCAGCTCTTATTATGATTCCAGCTTGGGATATGTCAAATGAAATTTCATTTTTGTTTTCTACTTAACAGTGCCAGATTGGCCTCTCTTTTTGGACTGGATCAGACACCTACTGGCCATGGAAATGAATTCTTCCAGTACACAGCTCCAAAGCAACCTAAGAAAGGCCAAGGAACAGCAGCAACAGGTAAGTTAAGGGGCATTAGAATTGTGCCTTAACAGGTTAGTTGGAAAGTGACATGCCAGGTCATCTATCTTTGACTGGTCTGGTTAAGCTCACCACCAGTGGTGGATGCCTCTCTAAGCTCTGGGATCCTGAATTCCAGCAGCAGGATAGTGTGCCCTTTGTTGGAAACTGATGGAGAAGGTCTCAGGCAAGTTCTTCTGCCTCATGTGGACACTGCTCTCCAAAACTCTGCCAAAGGCACTCGAAGTCCAGCGGCGGGTGAGTGACAGAGAAGCGTGGGCCAGAGAACATAAATGAGAATTAGAAAATCTCAGAAGTATATGACAGGGCTCAGGCAAGAATTAGAAATGTAAGAAAAATTATTTCAGAAATGAAGAATAAACTAGAGGGAACACAGAAATGTATAAACACAACAGATTTCTGCTTAAGATAAATAGAAGATTAAAGGGAGGAATTTTAAAAAATAAAAGATAAAAATAAATTAAGAGATAAAAAGAATTCAAGAATTTGTATAATACTGATTTCAGAGAGGGAGGAATGCTGAACCAACGTGAAGATCCCCATGATAGTGGGTATCTGACACACTTATCTTTCTGGCAAATCATCAAACAACCTTCACTGTCCAGGGGCTTAGATAGGGAGATACTGGTCTGTGTGCACTGGGAAAAGCTGAACTAACCTGAAGGAGGATGCTGGGCTGACGTTGGGGAAACAGTAATTTTTCTCAGTGTTCCAGACTTGTCCCTTATCCTGATAACCTAACTCTGGCCTTAGTTACTTGTTTTCTGCCGTAGCCTGCTTATCAAGAGAAAAGGTTTATTGTAGTATTACATACAACTGTAACATGCTGATTGAATTTAAAACTATGTTGTAGGTTTTTACAAAACACTAAGGAAAACATGAAAATAAGCAAACAACATAAATGGGCAAGTCATTTAAAAAGTGTACAAAAAATGTTAAATTTCTGCTTCCCAGTAATCAATAGATGCAAGGGAAAACAACGAGATGGCATCGCTCTTTCCCTACTGCCCCCATCACATTGGTAAAGATTTAAGGGCTGGCTAGTTAGCTCACTTGGTTAGAGCATGATGCTGGTAAAACCAAGGTCAAGGATTTGGATCCCCTTAGTGGCCAGCGTCAAAAAAAAAAAAAAAAAAAAAAAATTTAAAAAAAAGCAAGTCATTTAAAAAGTGTACAAAAAATGTTAAATTTCTGCTTCCCAGTAATCAATAGATGCAAGGGAAAACAACGAGATGGCATCGCTCTTTCCCTACTGCCCCCATCACATTGGTAAAGATTTAAGGGCTGGCTAGTTAGCTCACTTGGTTAGAGCATGATGCTGGTAAAACCAAGGTCAAGGATTTGGATCCCCTTAGTGGCCAGCGTCAAAAAAAAAAAAAAAAAAAAGATTTAAAAAGATAATTCCCTCTGTTTTCAAGGATGCAAAACTGACGTACGACTGGTAGGGTGTAAACTGGTATGGCGTTTCTTAAGAACATTTGGGCAGGATGTAACAAAACCTTAAAATTTTTTATACTCCACCCCGTAATTCTATTTTTAGAATTTTATTCTAAGAAAATAATCAGAGTTACATGCAAAAATGTATGTTTTAAAGATGTTCACCATAGCATTATGTATAATAAAGAAAAATTTGAAAAAGCCCAGAGAAATATCACGTAATAGGAAACTGGGTAAATTCTGGTAGAGTTATAATATAGCACTTTATGTAGTCACTAAAAAGCCTTTTTAGGACTATTTTGTCTTTGTTTTGGAGACTTGTTTTGAAGAGATAGGGAAATGCTTATAATGTACTGAGAAAAGGAGGATGTTAAATTGTATTGTTAATTTTATTTTTAAAAATAACAAAAAAGCTGCAGACTTTAGTCTACAGAGAAAGGACTAGGAATAGATACATTAAATACATTGTTTAGGGCCGGCCCGTGGCTCACTCGGTAGAGTGCGGTGCTGATAACACCAAGGCCCCGGGTTCGGATCCCACATAGGGATGGCCGGTTCGCTCACTGGCTGAGCGTGGTGCTGACAACACCAAGTCAAGGGTTAAGATCCCCTTACTGGTCATCTTTTAAAAAAAAAAAATACATTGTTTATTTTGGGGTGGTGGGGTTATAGGTGATTTTTATTTTCTTTATGCACCTGTATATTTTCTAAGTTTTCTACAATGTATCTCTACTCCGTAATCAGAAAAAAAGGTGTCAATACAAAAAAAAAAAAAAGAAATAAAACGAGTGCTTTTGAAAATAAGTTCTTGATTGTTATGTCCATGTCAATGTTACCTCAGTCCTCTTCCATCAACACATTCACATAGCATAATTATGTGATTTACTCTTAATATACTATTTTAAAACATTACTATTAGTGTGTAGCACTTTGTGAAGTAATGGGTGTGATTTGAATATCATCCTAAATTTCATTTCCTTCAAGTAAGCAAAGGGGAAATAACTTTATATAAGTGGTCTTCAAAAAGTTCATGGAAAGATTGGTATTGTCTTTTAATTCCATTTTCCATGAACTTTCTGAAGTACCCATGTATATTATAGCTGTTAAATATTGGAAAGAGAAAAGAAAGTAGATGAAATATGACCTCACTTTCTAGACAATGCTTCTTGTCCAGCCCAAACACTTTTGTTTGGGGTATATGGTTTGGGAGTTGGAGTCATGTGTTCTATAGTCCTAGGCTTTCTACTGTAATTGCATAAGATATGTGGGTGCTTAGAACCTCAGTTTTTTCATTCCCAGACTAGGTCATAGGGCTGTTTTGTGGGTCAAATGAGGGATAATGGTCATGAAAGCATTGCGACACTAACTGTAAGGTATAAAGAATTTTGAAGCTAGTGTAATGGTTGAAAATCAGTTTCAAGCAAGAAATGAATAACACCTTTGTTTTAACTTCATTTTCAGGAAATCAGGCAACACCAAAAACAGCACCAGCCACCACGGGCACTTCTACAGTACTGGTTGCAACAGCAGTCCATGCATATCGATAGTAAGTAGCTGAGAAGAAATGCTTTTAGAAGTTTGGTGGAGGGGAATGCTGTTAAGCCCCTGTCTCATTGCAAAATGATTACTCAGCCCTTTCATAGACAAAGTATCAGTAATACTTTCAACATTTCAGTTGGAGATTTCTGCACATAAAACTTGAAGAGCCATTATTTTGTCTGCACTCTTTTTTTTTTTCCCTTTTTGTCTTTTTTCGTGACCGGCAACGGATCGCAACCCTCAGTGTCGCACCCGTACCAGACCAGGACCGGCAATGAGATTGCAACCATCGGTGTTGCGTCCGCACCTCGCTCAGCCAGTGAGCGGCCGGTCTGTATGTGGGATCCGAACCCTCGGCGGGAGCGCCGCTGCGCTCCCAAGCGGCGCACTGTAGCAGTGCGCCACCGGGCCGGCCCCTTGTCTGCACTCTTTAGGAAGTGCTTGTATGCTCAACAACTGTCATAGTTCTCAAAGCCGCTTCACTGAGATATCATGAATAATAGATATTTAAAGAGTAAAGAAGTTGTGTAAGAGATTTAAATTATAAACTGCTCACCTCTGTCACTTTCTCGAGGCTGAATGACTAGATTCCCCCACCTTTATATGCCAGAAAAGAAAGCTGGCACTGTGTAGTTTAAAAGATTACTAATACCTGTTGTTTTTCTTGCTTCTCTAGCATAAATGGTCAATATGTAAAGCAGGGCAAATTTGGTGCTGCAGTCCTGGGGAACCACACAGCCAGAGAGGTGAGAATGTCCCCACACCTCATGTATATTCAAGTATCCCAGATAATACCAATGAGCTAGTTTGTTTATCTGCACCTGCCCAATGTCTCTTTTGTGAGAGGATTAGAATGATTGTTTTTATTGGATGTGAATTTATAATATTAGGTATATAGTACGTGATCACATTTTGCTTACCATTGTTCATTGAAACAAATCCACCCAGTCAAAATCTTTAAATTTGACTTTTGTTACATGGTCCTAGCTTAAGAATTTGGAGAATTTTATTTATTTATTTATTTATTTATTTATTTAAAAGCTGACCGGTAAGGGTATCTTAACCCTTGGCTTGGTGCCAGTGAGCCAACCAGCCATCCCTATATAGGATCCGAACCCATGGCCTTGGTGTTATCAGCACCACACTCTACTGAGTGAGCCACGGGCTGGCCTAAGAATTTGGAGAATTTTAGAGTAAACCGTTTATTAAGGACATCCCTTTCTCGGGTAGTTAATAAACAATACTTATTGTACTACTTAGAGCATCATGTCTTTAGGCTTGCATTAATGACCAGTGTTTATCATAACTTTGAAGGTTTGATAATAAGATTGGCAGTTGATCACAGTATAATACTGGTTTGGGTCAAAAAGGAGATGCAGCTAAAAGCCCCCAGACTGATTTCCTCGTGTGAGTTATATCTAGCTTCAAATTCTGCTCCAGAACATTTTGAACATTATTGAAATACCATAAGAAATTCTAGAATTTCAGAGGTCCCGAGAGCCTGGAGTCCATGTTCCTCAGAGACTCCAAGGCACAAAGATTACCTGTCCAGGGTAGCTAATATAATGGACAACACACATGGTATTAACAACAAACAAAAAACTTAATTATGGGGAATTTGAAACACACATAAAAAAATGGGACTCGAATATTGAACCCCCAGGTACCCATTACTATGCTCTAACAGTTATTAATGTTGTTTTATCTATAACTCCACCCTCTCCTTCCCTTGCTCAGATTATTTTGACACATCTCCAACATGCAATTTTTGCTGTAAATATTTTATTATGTATCTCTAAAAGATGAGTTTTTAAAAATAAAACTGTTACGCCATTATCACACCTAAAAAAAGCAAACACCTAAAAAAAAGGTGAAATTCCTTAATCTCATTCACCAGTTAGTGTTCAGAATTCCTGATTGTCTCTCTCTTTTTTTTAATAATTTGTTCAAATCAGGATCGAAGGTCCATATGTTGCAGTTGATTGCTATGTCCCTTAAATCTCTTTCATTCTTCCATCAGGAGGCGAATAATGTCTGATTGTCTCTTGTTTTGTTATGTTAGCAGCCATGATGATTATTATCTAGATATAGTCATTAGAGGATGCCATATGGATTTTTAAGATCTGGTATTATGACTTCACCGTATTTCATCACCAGATAGATTGTAGTAGGTCATATCAGGCAACATACCCACTGCAACAATTATAAAGAAGCAAATAAATTGCATGAATTATATTTTAAAATTCACTGGAGAGTTGTAGAAGTGATGAAGACTAGATGAACTAAAATTTCAAAGAGGGAAGAGCTAGTGAGATGACTCTGTTTTCTTCCCTTAAGTCTTTTGCTGATTTTAGGTATAGATTAGGCATCAGGTATGGTGCAAGCAGAGAAGACTACCAAAGAAAAGAGAAGCTGGCAAAACTAAAGGAGCTCCAAGCACAAGATTGGTTTTTCCCATAGGACATTTGCTGAGTTCTGGGATGGTGTGGAAATCTAGAGGCTATACCAGAAACACAGAGGAAAATTTCTGCAGTCTTGTGGTGCATAGGGGATAAATCCCACTAGAGGGAGAGGACCTGCAACAAGCAACAACTAGTCTTCCTCTCCATACATTTGCTATATTTTGAACTTCATGGGAAAGAGAACTCAGCTCAAAATCTCTGATGGGTAGAACTTTCAGGACTGAGAAGTCAGAGACCTTCTAGGCTGTCAATCAAAAGCCTGGAAAGATCATTGTATTAGTGTTCTCCAGAGAGACAGAACCAATAGGATATATAGATATATAGATATATGAGAGGGGATTTACTAGGGGATTGGCTCACACAATTATGGAAGCTGAGAAGTCCCACCATAGGCCGTTTACAAACTGAGAGCCTGGGATGCTGGTAGCATGGCTCAGTCTAATTCCAAAAGCCTCAGAGCTAGGGAACCTGATGATGTAATTCTCAGTTAGAGGCCAAAGGCCTGAGAGCCTGGGGCTGCCACTGGTATAAGTCCTGGAATCCCTAGGCTGGGGAGTCTGGAGTTCTAATATAAATGGATGGATGAAAAGAGTATATCCCAGATATACTCTAGAGTGAATATATAGAGAGATTTTTGTCTTTTCCTCTGTTTTTGTTCTCACCAGGCTCGCAGCAGATTGGATGGTGCTTGCCCATATTTGAGGGCAGGTCTTCACCACCTAGTCCATTCAGAGTCACATGTTAATCTCTCCTGAAAACACCCTCACAGACACACGCAAAAATATTGCTTTACCAGGTTTCTAGGTATTCCTTACTCTAGTCAAGTTGACACCTAAAATTAACCATCACAATCATGCTTGAGAATAGGAACAACTCAGAATTGGAACAACTGACTTGTCTTTGTTTTTGTGACTGTTCATAAATCTATGATCCTTCGGTAATGGGCCACAATAATCAACCACATTGTATATTGACAAAGTAAAATTAAAAAAAAAAAAATCTATGATCCTTCCTTAACTGGTTTAATCAATAATAGGATTGAGGTGATCAGCCCTTCACTCTATCTGCTTAATATAAGAAAAGGAAAATCCTTTCTGGTGGAGGATTGCATATGAGCTCCCATAGCGCCCCCCCCCCCCCCCCCCCCCCCCCCCCCCCCCCCCC
>NW_007726548.1:494979-496473 GCF_000696425.1 Galeopterus variegatus
CCCCATAGCGCCCCCCCCCCCCCGCCCCAACTTCTAAGGGTGAATTTTAATCATTTGTTTTTTGTTTGTTCAATTATGCCTTGTGTGTGTGTGTGTGTGTGTATAAATTAAATTTGCCATTTAATAATTTTTAAGTGCACAATCTAGCAGCATTAATTACATTCACAATATTGAGTAACCATCACCAGTATCTGTTTTTTCATCATCTCAAACAGAAACTGTAACCAATAAGCAATAACCCTTCATCTCCCCTTCCACCAACCCTGGAATCTACTTTCTGTTTCTATGGATTTACTTACTCTAGATACCTCATATAAGTGGAATCATACAGTATTTGTCTTTTTATGACTGGCTAATTTCATTTAGTGTAATGTCTACAAGGTTCATCCATATTTTACCATGTATCATCATGTTGTTCCTTTTCATAGCTGAATAATATTTCATAGTATGTATATACCACATTTTGTTTATCCCGTCATCAGTTGGTGGACACTTGAGTTGTTTCTACCTTTTGGCTATTGTGAATAATGGTGTAGTGAACACTGACATACAAGTGTATGTATGAGTTCCTGTTTTCAGTTCTTTTGGGGTATATCCCAGGAATGGAATTGCCAAGTCATGTAGTAATTCTTTGAGGGGTGTTCAGAAAGTTCATGGAAAGATTCATATTACCTTTTAATTGTATTTTTTCACAAACTTTTTGAAGTGCCTTTGTATGTTTAGCATTTTGAGGAACTGCCTAACTGTTTTCCACAGTGGCTGCACCATTTTCTGTTCCCACAAACAGCATGTGAAGGTTCATTCCAGTTTCTCTATATCCTTGCCAACATTTATTTATTTACTTATTTATTTTTTATTCTTACCATTTTAGCTGGTGTGAAGTGGTACTTTATTGTTGTTTTAATGTACATTAACTTAATGTCTAATGGTGTTGAGCATCTTTTATGTGCTTATTGGCTATTTGTGTATTTTCTTTGTGGAAATGTCTATTCAAGTCCTTTGCCCATTTTTTAACTGGGTTGTTTATCTTTTTGCTGTTGATTTGTAGTAATTTCTTTTGTAGTGTTTCCTTAATATTCTGAATATTAAGCCCTTTTCAGATACACAATTTGCACATTTTCTCCCATTCTATAGATTGTCTTTTTACTTTCTTGATAATGTCCTTTGATGAATGAAAGTTTTTTTTTTTTTTCCTTTTTTTGTCTTTTTTCGTGACCGGCAACGGATCGCAACCCTCAGTGTCGCGCCCGTACCGGACCGGGACCGGCAACGGGATCGCAACCCTTGGTGTTGCGCCCGCACCTCGCTCAGCCAGTGAGTGGCCGGTCTGTATGTGGGATCCGAACCCTCGGCGGGAGCGCTGCTGCACTCTCAAGCGGCGCACTGTAGCAGTGCGCCCCCGGGCCGGCCCTTCCCTGGTGATTCTAATATGTAGTTGGTGTTGAGAAGCATTGGCGCCATACATTTC
The DNA here is from genome assembly GCF_000696425.1 of Galeopterus variegatus. Classification (NCBI taxonomy): domain Eukaryota; kingdom Metazoa; phylum Chordata; class Mammalia; order Dermoptera; family Cynocephalidae; genus Galeopterus; species Galeopterus variegatus. Next base: position 496,448 of record NW_007726548.1, read on the forward strand.
TTTGCAGTGTAGCAGTTCTTGGGTCT
>NW_007726548.1:497163-518485 GCF_000696425.1 Galeopterus variegatus
ATTTGCACATTTTCTCCCATTCTATAGATTGTCTTTTTACTTTCTTGATAATGTCCTTTGATGAATGAAAGTTTTTTTTTTTTTTCCTTTTTTTGTCTTTTTTCGTGCCCGGCAACGGATCGCAACCCTCAGTGTCGCGCCCGTACCGGACCGGGACCGGCAACGGGATCGCAAACCTTGGTGTTGCGCCCGCACCTCGCTCAGCCAGTGAGCGGCCGGTCTGTATGTGGGATCCGAACCCTCGGCGGGAGCGCCACCACGCTCCCAAGCGGCGCACTGTAGCAGTGCGCCACCGGGCCGGCCCGATGAATGAAAGTTTTTAATTTTGATGAAGTCCAATTTGTCAATTTTTTCTTTTTTTTTACTTGTGCTTTTATTGTTATATCTAAGAATCCGTTGCCAATACCAAGATAGTGAAGATTTACCTCTATGTTTTCTTCTAAGATTTTATTTTATCCCCCTATTTTGTATAATATACAAGTTTGGTCTACAATAAAAAATTACATGACGTGAAGAAGTGGAAAAATATAACTGATAATCGAGGTAACAAATAAATTAGGAGTAGACCCACATAATTTAGATATTGAAGTTAATCCTACAAAGTATTTAAAATAACTGTGAATAATATCTTAAAGGAAATAGAAGGAAAGTACAAAAGGGATGAAAAGATAGACAATCTAAAAAATTAGAATTCATAAGAATAATCACTGGCTGGCCACCAAAAAAAAAAAAAAAAAAAAAAATGGCTTTCTAGATTTGAAAAATACAATTTTTGAAAGAAAAAACTCATTAGATGGGTTTAACCCTAGGGGTCAGAAGAAAAAAAAAAAAAAAAAAAAAATCAAATGGCTTTCTAGATTTGACAAATACAATTTTTGAAAGTAAGAACTCATTAGATGGGTTTAACAACATCTGAACATAGAGCAGAAAGCAGAATTAGTGATTTAGAAGGCAGATCAGTAGAAAATATCCAAATTGTAACACAGAGAGGAGAAAGAATAGAAAGAGACCAGAGCAAAGATATACATGTGACATGGCCAAAAAAGGTATAACATATGTGTAATTGAAATCCAAAAACAATAGAATTATATTTTTAAAGTGCTGAAGGGAAAAAACAAAAACCCCACCTATCTTGAATTCTATACCAACAAAAATATCCTTCAAAGATATAGGCAAAATACATTTTCAGACAAACAAAAGCTGAGAGAATTCATTGCCAGCAGATTTGCACTACAGGAAACATTAGAGGAAGTTCTTCAGGTTGAAAGAAGTGGGTGTTTGTGTCCTCCAAGACATAATAGCCTGTAACTGGAAACAGCTCAAATGTCCATAAACAGGAGAATGGATGTATAGATTATGGTATATTCATATAATAGAATACTACGTGACGGTAAAAGAGAACAGAGTATTGATATATGAAGTAACAAGGCTTAATCTTAGACATGGTGAGTGAAAGAAGCAAGACAAAAGAAAATACACTGTATAATGCCATTCCTATGAATTTAAGAATAGCAAAATTAATCAGTGATAGAAGTCAGAATAGTGTTTACCTCCGTGTGGGGATTACTGACCAGGAAGGAGCATGAGGGAGTCTTCTGAGGTACTGGTAATGCTGGGGTTTTTTGGTTTTTTTTAAAATCTGGTTGGTGATCACATGGGTGTATATTTGTGTAAAAATGTATTGTGTAGAGTTATATATTTAAGATTTATGTACTTTAGTATATGTTTTTCCTCAATTGAAAAATGTTTTGTGTTTTCTTGTAAGTAACCAGTTACTCTTAGTCACCCGTTGTATAAATGAAAAAATCAACAAAATAAAGACATTGCTAATTGGAGTTACAGAGTAAAGCCAAAATGAGAAGAGATTAAAATGGATAGGGAGAAGATAGAATTTAAAATCTAAGCTTTAAGGAATGAACAGAATTTTGAATTTTATAGTTGTAAGAAGCACAACCCCCGATGTCTTACTGCTGATTTTGTATTGCCTTTTAACTTCCATTCTCTTTTTTTCTCCCCCATCTTTGCTTGAATACAGTATAGGATTCTTCTTTATATCAGCCAGCAACAGCCAGTTACTGTTGCTAGGATTCATCTGAACTTTGAGTTAATGGTAAGAGTTCCCCATATTGGAATCATTAACTCCTTTGGGATAGGTTTACCGGAGAGATTATTCCGAACATTCCTGGTAGAAATTAGATCCAGGGCTTCAGCCCTGGTTGTCAGCATGAGTATCTAACAGAGCCTTTCAGAAAGGTCTCTTGGTTGGCTACCTTCTGGGAATGTGGACTAAGGGATGATTGGTGGAGGGTGGGAGGGAAGAAGAAAGGTTATCGATACCTCTCTTTGTTTTTGTTTTTGTTTTAAAGGATCTCAATTGGCTTTATTGTGATTCTAGAATCAGGCAACACGTTATTCCATAAAACAGAATAAGTGTATTCCTCATTCCCCCCAGTCCCTCTTTTTGGGCTCACCTGAGTCAAAGCCCCCCTTCTCTATGAGTTTAAGCAATCAGATTTATCCATTATGCTACTTACGGTTGAATTATCCCAACATTTCTTCTTTCCTAGGTTCGGCCCAATAACTATAGCACCTTTTATGATGACCAGAGACAAAACTGGTCCATCATGTTTGAATCAGAAAAGGCTGCAGTGGAGTTCAATAAACAGGTGATATCATCTTACTCTTCCTGTAAAAAGCCAGAACACTTGTTTGGATATCCCTCAATTTTAGGAAATTATATGGAAAACCCATAAACTGCTATGTTTTGTTAGTGACAATCATAAAAAATTACTAAATTTGTCATATGAGCCTATTATATTTCAGGAAAACAATACGAATATTTATTGAAGCTCCTTGAAGCTCCTTGATCAGGAGAATTTTTAAGGAAAAACAGCTAAATGTAAACTTACTTGATTAAAATATTTTTCTGCTACATAAATTATCTTTTTTTTTTTTTTCTTTTTGTCTTTTTTCGTGTCCAGCAATGGATCGCAACCCTCAGTGTCGCGCCCGTACCGGACCGGAACCGGCAACGGGATCGCAACCCTCGGTGCTGCGCCCGCACCTCGCTCAGCCAGTGAGCGGGAACCGGTCTGTATGTGGGATCCGAAACCTCGACGGGAGCGCCGCTGCGCTCCCAAGCGGCGCATTGTAGCAGTGCACCACCGGGCCGGCCCTACATAAATTATCTTCAAGGAATAAATAAAACTATCTTTTAAAAATAGTGTTTTGAAAGAATTTTTAAAGTTATCACACACTCATTATAGAAAATTTAGAAAAGTTTTTTTTTTTTTTAAGATGACCAGTAAAGGGATCTTAACCCTTGCCTTGGTGTTGTCAGCACCACGCTCAACCATTGAGCAACCGGCCATCCCTATATAGGATCTGAACCCATGGCCTTGGTGTTATCAGCACTGCACTCTCCCAAGTGAGCCATGGGCCAGCCCTAGAAAAGCATTTTTTAAAAAACCACTTATAATCTTACTATCCAGAGTAATCACTATTAACGTGTTATGTTTCCTTTTTTTCCTATGCATAATATATATAAGTAGATGTACTCCTTTAAGAGTTCAGTATCTTGCTTGTTTTACTTAACAATGTACAACGCATCTTTTCCTACTTCATGACAAATTATTTGGAAACATTTTTGAAGGCTGCATAATATGGATGTTGTTGGCTATGATTTGAATGTGTGTGTCCTTCCAAAAGTCATGTTGAAGGGCCGGCCCGGTGGCACACTGGAGAGTGCGCCGCCCCGCCGAGGGTTCGGATCCCATGTGGAGACCGGTTCCCGCTCACTGGCTGAGCGCGGTGCGGGCGCAACACCAAGGGTTGTGATCCCATTACCGGTCAGTAAAAAAGACAAAAAGGAAAAAAAAAAAAAAAAAGTCATGTTGAAACCTAATCACCAAGGTGATGGAATTAGGAAGTTGGGGTCTTTGGGAGGTGATTAGGTCATGAGGATTCAGCCCTCATGAATGATATTAATGCTTTGATAAAAGAGGTCGTAAAGAGCTGCCTCCCTCTTCTGTTCTTTCTCTTTCTTTTTTTTTTTCTGACCAGTAAGGGGATCTCAACCCTTGGCATGGTGTGATCTGCACCATGCTCAGCCAGTGAGCTCACGGGCCATTCCTATATAGGATCTGAACCCACAGTCTTGGCGCTACCAGCGCCGCATTCTCCTGAGTGAGCCATGGGGCTGGCCCTGTTCTTTCTCTTTCTGCATGTGAGCACACCTCAAGAAAACACCATCTGTGGAACAGGCCTGCACCAGACACCGAATCTGTTGGTGCTGTGATCTTGGACTTTCCAGCCTTCGAGACTGTGAAAAATAAATTTCTGTACTTGAAAATTACCCTGTCTGAAGTATTTTGTTATAGCAGCAGGAACAAACTAAGTTTGCTGTAACAAAGTACCTATAAACTGTATCACTAATAAATAACAGAAATGTATTTCTTATAGCTCTGGAGGCTGGGAACCTGAGGTCAGTATGCCAGCATGGTTGGGTTCTGGTAAGGCCCTTTTCTGGGTTGCAGACTGCTGTCTTCTTGTTGTATCCTCACACAGCATAAAAAGGATAAGAGAGCTCTCTGGGGTCTCTTCTATAGGGGCTCTAATTCCATTTATGAGGGCTCTACCCTCATGATTTAATTACCTCCCAAAGGCCTCACCTCCTAATGCCATCCATCCCATTGGAGGTTAGGATTTCAACATAAGAGTTTTGGGGAAACATAAATGAATATTAAGTCCATAACAGATGTTCCTTAATTTATTTAACCATTTCCTTACTTTTAGGCATTTAGATTGTTTTCAATCTCTGCAATAAATGATACTGTAGTGAGCATTTTTAAAATATAAGTTTGTGTAACTGCATATTTCTTTAGGCTTTATTTATAGAAATGAATGATTGGGTCAAAGGGTTGATATTTTTAGGTTCTGAATACACTTTGTCACACTGCTTTTCAGAAAGATTATACTATTTCACACTTATCAATTCTCTCACTATACCTTTGTCAGCATTTAGAATGATCCTTTTTTTCTTTTTGTCTTATTTGCTTGGTTAAAAAATGTCTTTGTTTTAGTTAGCATATATTTGTTGCAATAATGAAACTTTTTTTAAGAAAACGAATAGCAAGTTTTTAATGTATATTATGTTATAACACTGACTATAGAATAATTATTCACAGAGGTGTGTCTGACTCCTTTGTCTAAAATTTGTGCTAAGATAGTACGGCCAAATCTGTACGTGTTGGTGATGTGAGTTCTGGGAATGCAACATAATTTTGTAAAGGGCCTTTTTACTAGCGTACTGTCTTTAGAAGTGCCTTTTTAGAAGCTCCCCTTTCTTTCATTGGTTCCCAAACACTGAAACAGTAAGTCAGTATAGTAATCACAGTAACGTTTATGGAATACTTACAATTATTTGCCAAATATGAGCTACTTGTATTAGCTCACTTAATTTTTACAACTACCCTATGAGACATACTAAGCTTTTCTCTCCATTTTATAAGTGGGGTCTCTTATGTTATTTGGCCAAAGTCACAAAATTAATAAGTGGCAATACCTGGATCTGTACCCAGACATTCTGACTCCAAAGCCATATTCTTAGGCATTGTGATTCCTGGAGAGATTACTGACTTTGGAATGGTTTACTTCTGAACATGAAATCTGTTTTGTTATTGGACACAGCTGCTTGGGAAAGAGCATTAGCAATAATGGAATGTGTTCTTATTGAGCTGAGACTAAGTTTATGCTGTTTTGATTTTGTCTTGCAGGTGTGCATTGCCAAGTGCAACAGCACTTCTTCCCTGGATGCAGTGCTCTCACAGGACCTCATTGTGGCAGAGGGCCCTGCTGTAGAAGTTGGAGATTCTTTGGAAGTGGCTTATACCAGCTGGCTCTTTCAGAATCATGTGCTGGGCCAGGTAAGAAAATGTACCCTGCAAGTTCTTTTGTAATTTAAATAGCATGAGGTTTATTTCCATGGACGGTATTATTACTGTGGATCGCTGCTGTTGTCAAATAGAAATCTTTTAGGAGCCCTGCTTTAGTCATTGCTACTGCTTTGGGGGTATATTCATGAAAGGCTAATTTGTAAAATGTACTCAGTGCCACTCTATCTGTTCTGCTTAGGGGAAGTGGAAAACAATTTCCCAAGGGTTATTTTTGCTTATTGTTCATGCGTATCTCTTTTCCTCCTATACCAGTTTTAAACATGAATATGTTCTTATGGAATTATGTCTTAAAACTTTTTTTTAGATCCTCCTCACAGTTTTTCTCATAATAGACATTATAAATATGTTGGGCTTGTTGTATTTTAATGTTATTAAGCTCTCAAAAGCAATATAGTATTATAGAAAGATCTTTAGACTATGAATTTAAAAAAAATTTGGATTCAAGTCCCAATTTTATCCTAATTTGACCAAGTCATTTAAGTTCTCAATTTTTTTTTTTTTCCATTTGTGAATAGAGGTTATTGATCTTTACTCTGCTTATTTGGCATGATTGGCATCAGCATCAAATGAAATCATTTATTTGAAAATATTTTATAGATAAAAAATGCTTAAATACATTGTGGTAGAAATGTATTTTTTTCTAAACTTGGAAAATCATTGTCTCAGAGATATTCATTATGATAATATCCTTTAGCCATGATGTGGTCCCATCTTTTCAGGTCCTTTAAGAACTATTTGTATTTGATATTCCCCTTTCCAGAAGTACTGTGCTGGTATGTAGTTAGTTGAATATCGTAATAATAATTATTATTTTTGAAATTGGCTGACCTCATTTACTTTGATCAAATTGCAGGTTTTCGACTCCACTGCTAACAAAGATAAGCTGCTTCGCCTGAAATTAGGTTCAGGAAAAGTCATCAAGGTAAAGGCTTAACCTTGTTTTTGTGTGGTTTTATCAGTTGCAGTGAACTTAATTTAGATTAAATTTTTGTGAAATTTGTAACCTGGGTATATCTTCTGAGACTCTGAAAATGCTTGGTTGAAAAGTAGGTAGGAAAAATGTATCACATTATTTGCATTTGGGAGATTTTTACCTATGAAACACTATTTTGAGAATGGTCTTACATTTCTTTTCTTTAGTCCCTACCCTTTCTTCTTCATCCTGTGACTCTTGAAGAAATTACTACATACTTCCTATAGCCTAACAGGGAAAGAGGTGAAACTTTCTTTTAGAAGTGTGTCATAATGGGTTGATTCTCACCTGTCTGGGTTTCTTTGAATCAGCCCTTCCCAGTCATTGTGGGAGGCAACTATGACATAGCAGGAGGAGCACTGGGATTGGAATCTGAGAACCTAGGTTCACGATGTGGATTTTTTCTTTATCAACTGTGTGAGTGTTTTATAAAATGAAGAGTATTTTACATGGAGTATCATGGTGTCTACTTTTCCCAGAATCCTTTGGAGACTTTTTCCTATAGATCATAGCAATTAAGGCATGATCCTTGACTCTAGGCAAATCTAGTGTTGAGTTTCAGCTTAACAACTTACTAACTGTATGATTTGGGGCTAGTTATTTTATCTCTACAAGCCTCAGTTTTCTCATCTGTAAAATGAGGATAATGCTACCAACCTTATGAGGTCATTCTGTGGATTAAACAAGATAATGCATGTAAAGCACTTACCACAGTACCTGGAAAAAATGTGCTTAATAAATGAGGTTCTTTATTTCTCTTTTATTACCATTCTTTTATCCTCCCCATTTTCTCTCATCATCTAAGATATGTATATTTCATCCAACCCCAGTTGTGTCAGCTTTTACAAGTAGCTTTAGAAGCTGTATTCCAGATATTCTTATAACCAATGTGGGGCGATAGTTGAACCTGACCTCTGGAAGCACTGACTAAATCTGAAAGTGTGAATAAGTGAAACCTGATGCTTCTGTACTTCACTTTGTCTTATGAGGAGCTTCTTGTCTGATGAGCTTTTCCCCATCTCTGATTTCTAAAGAGCTGGGAGGATGGAATGCTGGGCATGAAAAAAGGAGGGAAGCGGTTGCTTGTCATCCCTCCAGCCTGTGCTGCTGGCTCTGAAGGGGTAATAGGCTGGACTCAATCAACGGACTCAATCCTGGTGTTCGAGGTGGAGGTTAGACGGGTGAGTGAAACTGCGCTGTGTCGTGTTGTGAGTCCTGTGAACATCTCTTTGCTAGTTAAGTAAAATGAATAAATAAATGAACATGTTTGAAAGCCAGGTTCTGAAAACATAGATTTCTTTTAAAAAGTAGTAATGGTGTAGTCAGAAAGAACAACAACTTTGGAATCTAAAGATCAAGGTTTATGTTCTTCCTGGCTCTCTATTCACAATCTAGAAGAGGTTGTGACTTTGAGCAAATCACATCTCCAACATAAGCTTCTTTTTATTTTGTCTATGAAATACTGATTTCTGCCCAATGTATGTATCTTTTGGCTTAAGGATTCCATGGGTACAAATTTATCCTATTGATACATTTACATAAGTATGCAAAGATGTATGTATATATATGTATGTATGTATGTATGTGTGTATGTGTGTATGTATGTATGTATTTTTCTCCCTCTGCCACATTGTAATAGTGAAAAACTGGAAACAACCTAAGTATCCACAGTTAGGAGACTGGTTAAATTAAGGTTTTTTCATAGAGTAGACTTTTATGGAACTCTTAAAGAATATTCAAAATCTATTATTAAGTGAAACAAGCAAGTTGCAGAACAGTATGGATAGTATGGTCTCAGGTGGTGTGCGTGTGCACATGCGTGTGTGTGTATACAATTTGTAGCAATTTTATTATAGAAATTATTCATATTCATGATAAAATTTTTAGATGGTACAAAAGGGTAGATGCAAAAAGTAAAAGTTTCTGAACTCCATTTCCATTCTCCAGAGAAAATCACTTATAATCATTTATTTTAAAGCTTACAGAAATTTTCTATGAATATATGGGCATATATGTATCTTTTACATGTATGTATGCTGTATCATTATAAGTGATTTTCTCTGGAGAATGGAAATGGAGTTCAGAAACTTTTACTTTTTGCATCTACCCTTTTGTACCATCTAAAAATTTTATCATGAATATGAATAATTTCTATAATAAAATTGCTACAAATTGTGGTTAATTAAATTAATGCTACCTTTTCTCCCAAAGATGACCTTATTTGCTTTTTACTCTGATTGTTAAGTTCAAATGTGAGAGTATTTGTGACTATGAAATATATACAAAACTATAAAGTACAATACAGATAATTAATACTATGGTCATCGTCATTATGGCTATTATTCCTGCCACAGAGAAGGATATATTTTCCTTTGTAATGACTCTTTCCTAATTGTACACCCTTATCTCTGCTGGGTTACTCTAGCCCTCTTTCAGTGACATGCTCCCAGCTGCTTTTTTTTATAGCTTTTGTAGTCTCTCTCAATTTTCCATTACATTTGACGAAATCATGGCCGGTGATAGACAACAAACCAATTTGAATCTGTCACGACTGGCATTTTGTAAACATAAGAAAAAATTTTTATTTTACCGGTAATCAAAGAATTACAAGTTGACATGCATATTAAATTGACAAGGCTGATAGAAAATGGTAATACCTAGTGTTGCAAGAGTGTTGAGAAAGATTTATACACTATTTGTTGTGTATAAACTAGTTCACTTTGGTGGGAAATTTAATGGTATATATTAAAAGTCTTAAAAATGAGCATAACTTTTATTCAACAATTTAACTTCTGCCAAATATTTAAGATTATGTGCAAAGATATAGATATAAAACTATTCACAGAAGCATTGTTTATGATAGAAATAAGCTGAATGTCTAACAGTGAGGAATTGGTGAAATATATTTTATAATAGCACAGATACTTATAACTTTGGTTCCCAAAATCCTTGGAAGACTGTTTCCTATAGATCATAATAGTAATGGAAGTTAGAAATACTCTTCAGTAGTTAAAAATAATGTATTAAACTTATATTTATTGATATGGAAATACATTAATAAGTCAGTGAGTAAGCAAAACAGGTTATAAAACAGTATGGCACATCTTTGTAAAAAATACACACACACAGATAATATAATGGTAGTTAGATTGCAGGTGATTATTACCTTTTTCTTTTTGTTTACCTACTTTTTGTGATTTGCCTGCAATGAACAGGTAATGACTTTTGTAATAAAGAATAAGTAAAATTAAAGGATGGTGGAGAGGAAGAGTATTTATAGCCTATTCCACCTGTGGTGGCTCTTTCCCTAGGTGAAGTTTGCCCGAGATTCTGGCTCTGATGGGCACAGTGTTAGTTCCCAGGATTCTGCAGCCCCTTCTCCCATACCTGGTGGTGACGGCCTCTCTGCTGATCCTTTTATATCACCAAGTACATCGGTGCCTTTCAAATCAGGGTAAGATACTGGGGTTGTATCAAGCTCTTTTATTGTTTGTAAAAATGATTCTTGTGGGGGGTCAGAAATAGGGATATAGTTAAAAACTAAAATAATTTTAAGTAACCAGGAAAAAATGGGATCAGGAAAATGGGGAAAATAATAGCATCAGATTTTTATTTATAGTTTATAAAAGGACTAACTGAGGGGCCGGCCCGGTGGCGCACTGGATAGTGCGCCACTTGGGAAGTGTGGCGGCGCTCCCGCCCGAGGGTTCGGATCCCACATACAGACCGGTTCCCGCTCACTGGCTGAGCGAGGCGCGGGAGCAACACCGAGGGTTGCAATCCCGTTGCCGGTCCCCGGTCCGGTACGGGGGCAACACTGAGGGTTGCAATCCGTTGCCGGACATGGAAAAAAGACAAAAGACAAAAAAAAAAAAAAAAAAAAAAAAAAAGGACTAACTGAGATAAATAAGAATACCTGCAAAAGTCTAGAAGAAAATTGAGCAGAGGCCATATACACAAAAGAGAAAAAATGTAAGTAATAAGCATTTGGATGGAAAATTGTTCATCTTCACTAACATTCAAAGGTCATGCAAATGAAAGAAGAGTTAAAATTCTGTTTTATAGCCATTAAATTGGTGAACATTTTCCTTTTTTTTTTTTGTTTGGCAGCTGGCTGGTAAAGGGATGCAAACCTTTGGTGTTACCAACACCATGCTTTAACCAACTGAGCTAACTGGCCAGTCCCTGGTGAACATTTTCAAAACTAATTTGTTTATTTGGTATAATCTGGACTTGTGATTATGGGTTTTATTTTTATCTCAGGATTGTCTTATTTGCTTTCAGGGAGCCAGCTCTTCATACCAAATCTAACTCCCTCAGTGAACAGCTTACAATAAATACAGTAAGTATAAGAGTCTATTTCACTCCCTCCCAGTGTGCTGCGAAGGTTTCATGTGCCTAGGTTAGAGAAGAAAAATGTTAGGAACCATTGTGTTAGGCTAGAAATTAATGGTTATTTCATTCATTTTTTCTTACTTGGGAGTCAGTGTAAGTTAGTCTGGGCTTCTGCATAGATAGACCTGGGTTCAGATCTTGATTCTTGTAAGCATGTGGCCTTGGAAAGATTATCTTACTTCTCTGATCATCAGTTTCTTATTATTAAAATGGAAATAATTCTCACAGCCCCCTTATATAGTTCTTTTGAAGGTTAGAGATGTTTGTAAAGCATTGGGCTCGGAGCATAAATATAATCATATATATATGATTGTTTTTGGAGAATGGTGTTAGATTGGGGGAGACACCCCTTCAATTTTAGAAATATTATTTATTCAAAGGGGAATAAATTAGTGGTTAATTCTAGGTTCCCTTTGCTATTTACTTTCTGTGACTTTGAGCAATTTAGCTTCTCTAAACCTCAGGTTTATTCCTTCATCTGTAAAATGGAGGTATTGCCTATATCCATGAAATTTTTAAGACTTTAAAATAAAGTGGTGCCTATAGGGTTTTTAGTATTATGTCTGGCAGATCATAAGAGCTCAATAAATATTGACTCTTGTTATTACCGTAATTACTGCTAATACTACATATCTTCATGCTCTCATTCTCTCAGAGGAATTTGGCACTAATCCACCTACTGATTCTGAGCAGGTCACTGGGTCTCTGTGTTTCCCCAGATGTAAGATGAGAGTGTCAGCATACTGTTTTAATAAAATTTGGATTTGAATGCCATTAGGAAGGACATATGTGGTATTTTACTACTGCCCTGCCTGGTCCAAGAAGGCTTCTGAGTTTGTTGCATGTGGACCAGGTGGTGGCTAAAGCACTTCAAGTCCTAAAGCCCTGTGGCTTTCGCCTACCACACTGGGATACAGAATAGATGCATGAAGTGAAATTGATGCTTAATTTCTCTCCAGTTCTAGTTTACTTGTTTATATTCATCCAGGGCAGGAATTATTAAGCAAATAATTGATCTGATAGATGTGGAAAGTGATCTCCTAAACCCAGAAGTTTAAAACAAAGAGTCAGAAGAAAATTGAAAAATCATTATAATCTCAGATCTTGAACAGCCACAAAAATTGTCCAGTATTGGTTCTGTTTTACTCTCTGGTCATAGCTACTCTTGTCATCTATTCCTAAGCTTAATAACTTCTGGTAGACTAGTGGTTTCCTACCTTTTTTTTTTTCTTTTCCTTTTTTTTTGTTTTTACAATCTTGTTTTTGTTTTTTTTTAATTGAGGCAAAATTCACTTAACATAAAATTAACCATCTTTTTTTACATGTAAATTTTTATGTTTTGAATAGGTAATTACATTCATATGGTACAATTATCAAAATAATATAACAAGATATTCATTGTGAGGATTTACACCTATTACTGTTTCCGTTTACCCTATTTCATCTCATACCCCTTAGGTAACTGCTTTTATTAGTTTCTTATACATTCTTTCAATGTTTTCTTTATGCAGGTGCAAGCAAATAGGAATGTATATTTTATTCCTCTCTGCTTTCACACACAAAAAATAGTGTACTCTATATGTTATGCACCTTGCTTTTTACATATAAAGAATATATATATCATAATATCTTTCCATGTTAGTGTATAGAGCTTCCTCATTCTTTTTTTAATCTGTAGATCATGATATTTCATCGTGTGGATATGATTTATATAACTAGTCCTCTCGATGTATTTAACTTTTTTTGATTATGTACCTCTGTGAGTTAAGAAAAAATGAGCACACACAACCCCAATATATGTTTAGTGACAAATTATATACATAAAGTACTATCAATCCCTGTAAACAAACTTAATGTCTTATGTTTGTAGCTTAAAAGTAAAAATGGAGGTTAATCATTTCTTCATACACCCAGAGCATCTTGTGTGCCTTCAGGTATGTGTACTCTCCATTCTGAAGACTGCACTTTGGACCGGTTAATGGATACAGAAGCTTCCAGCAGAGGGCCTAGTGTGTAGTCACTGCCAAGTCAGAGCTAAATAAACCTGAATTTAGAGCAAAGAGCTCCTGTTTCCTTTTTTCCACAAATCTCTTCTGAATATCTATTTACTGAATTGCTTCATACTTTCGAGAGGGTACTAGCATCTAAAATGACTCCCTAAGAAAAAAATTTTTAAAAAGAAAAAGAAAATGACTCCTTCCCTTAACATCTCCACCTTAGTTTTTCATCTGTAAAATGATAATAATTACGCCTGGTGGCTAAACTTTACTGAAATGAGGTAATACATATGAAACTACTCTGTCCTTTTCAGACATGTAACAAATTCTTTTTAATTTATTTCAGATGTAACTGCTATTATTAATTGTGACCCACGTATGCTTCTACACAAGAAGTGTTTAATTTTCATTTTCTAGAGGAAACGGTTTCAAATAGATATGGTAGGGGGACTTGTTAAAGGATTTGATTCAGGAGCCAAAGGGATAGAGCTACCTGAAAGTAATGAACATTGATCACTGATTTTTGTAACTTTCCTCTCTTTTTAGAGTCCTGATACAGTCAAGGCCAAGTTGATATCTCGGATGGCTAAAATGGGCCAGCCCATGCTGCCCATCCTTCCACCACAGCTGGATTCCAATGATTCAGAAGTCCAAGTATGTCACCCTGGCTCTGTTAGAATGAATCATAGAGATGTTGCCATCTTCTGTTCTTTTGGTTGAAATGATTGCTTTTCCTGCCCACTAACCCGGAATCATTATTGAGGGTTTATATGCAAAATGATACCGACTGGTATTACATGTGTTTTTACTGGGATAGGCACTACCCCTGAGAAGTGAAAGCAGTTCCACACATCCCTACCAGAAGAATTGGGCGGTTTTAAGTAGTTAACTTAGCCTTCATTTACTAGAATCTTTATTGTCAGTAAAGATCACTCTTTAGGTAGCATGATGTCCAACCCATAGGAGGAGGTCAATTCATATTTGCTGACTGAATGTTTAGATCATTTTGGGAAATGTTGGTCTTCCCACTGATGTCATTACTAAAGATCAAACTGTTACGTCTTTTGTCTTTGCATGTGATGTTTTTGTCTGTTTGTTTTTTATTTAGAAGTTCAAGAATTTTATTGAAATCAAACCTGTCAATTTTCTTCCCTTGTTTTTTGTTTTGATATTATCTTAGAAAATCTTCCCACTTTCAGATATTACAAAAATCACATGTAATTTTTTAAAATATCTATTATTTCATTTTTAGATCTAAATTTTAATCTATCTGATATTTGATATATAATATGAAGTAACTTAATTTTAACTTAATCCTTTTCCCAATGGCTAGCTCCTTACTGAATAACATCATCCTTTCCTGATTGAATTGAAATACATAACAGATTGATTTTTAGGATTATTTTACTTAGATATAAAATGAAGGAAAGGTGATACTTTTGAGAAAAAATTTTCTGAAATAGGCTTTCTTATTTACAATTTTGTTCATTTCTTCTTGCAAAAGCTCTAAATAGATTTAACATTTTAAAGGAAGGTAGGATTTCTGAGGCCTGTTGTTGTAGGATTAATTTTTATCTGGTCTCCTGTGAATGAAATTTGAATAAGGTAATATTTTAATAAAAATTTTATATGCTATTTATTCATTGTAGAATAATTTAAAATTATACATAAGGAAAGAAGAAACATATTTAACAAAAAGGTCATTCTTCTTTATATATTTCTGTGTAACTAGATTTTTAAACTTAATGTTATGCCATAAACACCTTATTGTAAATAATATGAATAAATAAAGCAAATCATTGTACCTTTAAAGGTAACCCAATGTTCTGTTATAACAATTTATCATAATTTCTTTTATTCTATTATTAGACATTTAGGTTGATTTAGAGCTGTAATGATCTAAACCTGGGTTGCTTTTCCAAAAGAGAATATCAGGGGACGAGGGGTAGTTCTAAAGTAAAGAATGTCAAAGAGATTTCAGCCCTTGAACTTTTGTCACAGCATATTACAGTCACTGTATACTATACCTCAAGATTTTCTGTTTCTTGTAAGAAACAGGAAGATGTGGGATAACTTTGTTTAGAGTTATAGTTTTGATTTAATGAAAAGCTTTGATTTTATTAAAAGAAAGAATGGACATACTCTAAAACTATAGTATACAAAAACATCATGTCAAGAGATACAGTGAATCCTATTCTGTCTGGTTTTTATTGAGTAACTTGAGGCCTATGGAGATTGTTTGGCAGAAGAGAAGAGGCTGGATTATTTTCTGGGTTTCCTTGTAAAAGACCCCTCTTTTGTGGGAACAGATTAGATTAATTTTAAAGTAGCAGCTGGTTTGGAAAATGTTACATTCTGGAGAGCTATCAGTTTAGCTGCTTCACATAATAAAATATCCACAATTTAGAATGTTTGTGGAAATTAACTGTATTTAATTATTCAATGTGATTTACAGGAAGAAGGGCTCTTACCCTGTTGTGTAATAGAATGCTTTCTCTCCACAATCCACACCCTAAACTCTTTTGGCTTGCTGCTTGCCTTTCCTTCCTCTTCTTTGCCTAGAAACAAAAGTAGTTTTAGGGTGCAAGCAGATTTAGGGTGGACAGTCAACCTCAGTCTTCACTTAAAGACCCATCCATAGTGACCAAAACCCTCATTCCTGTTTCAGGATATGAATGCTCTGCGAGGATCCGGGCAGCCTATGGGGACTGTGTCCACCCAGCCCTCTCTTCAGCCAGTGCATCCAGTGTTACCACAGATGACCTCACAGGGTAAGGAATCTGTAAGGCTCTGTGGCCTAGAATTGGGTCAGCACAAAAATTATCATCACTGTTCCTTAAATTGTTAGGCTACATTGTATTAGTACTGAGGACTGGACTAGAGTGTAAAGGTTTTCAGTTTGTCCTTGGGTTCAGTTTTTCAGACCTGGAGATGTATTGGGCCAGCTTATTGTGACTTCTGCTATGTTGCATTGTCAGTTTTGGAGATGTGCACTCAGCTATTGAGACATCTCCGCGTGGGTTATTCTGCACTTCCTGTCAGCTGATGGGATCACAGGTCTGAGGCAGATGCACATGAGAACATCCAGTTTCCTTCCATTGGTTCCACCAGAGCTGGTTTTAAAAAGGAGACTAGGTGAGGAAAGTGGTCGAGTCTGAAGCAAAATGGTATGTAAGGTGCTAGTCCAGACTGATACCAAGAAGCAAGGGGTAGATAACAGTGAAAATGTCTTGCTTTATCTTAGCACCTCAGCTGCCTGTTTCTGGGCTCCAACCACCCTCTGCTGCCTTAATGCAAGTTGCGTCTCTCGATTCCCACTCTCTTGTGTCTGGAAATGCTCAGTCCTTTCAGGTAACAGCATTTTAAAACCATATTAATTATAAGCTATAATTAATTTATTATGGTTCTAGTCAGTTTCTCTTCTTCCTGCAGAATTCGTACAATAGCCATTCTCAAAGTCAGAGTTTGTCATTTTTTTCCCTTCCTGAATCACCACTTTCTCATTTCTAAACCAGGCAAAGGATAACCTACCTTACAGTTTGTTGTAAAGAGTAAATGCAAGAACAAGCAAAGCACCTAGTGCAAGGCCTGGGCCTGGCAAGTAGTAAAAGTCCAATCAATGTTTGTTTCCTTTCCTTTTCACACATATCTACTTGAGGGGTATATATTCACATCTTCTGTGATCTTTTTTGTCAAACAATTGATAGGCTGTACTCAAGCAGAATGGTTATGGGTTGAGGGTGGAGGCTTTATGGAAAATACATCTGGACTCTGCTGTGTAGTAGTCCTCCAAAAATGACCTCTTAGAGAAGGTTTTTTTCTCTTATTACAGGAGGCAGTGGCAGCAGCCTGTCTGCCTCTGCTCATTATTTGCCAGGGTAGTGGACTCTCTTCTGCCTCAGCACACCCGATGGATAAGACACACTCCCAATGATAACAGGGCTCACTTGCTTGATGATTCTTGATGGAGGGGTGGGAGTAATGGTGGGCAAGTTGTGCCCCATTAGGATGGGGAGTGTCAAAACTGAAAAAAGTCCCACCCTTACCCTCTTGCTACCCACTTCTCTTCCCCTCAACTTCCACGGAGAATTTCTATCCTATAGACTCAGTTTTTTTGTTTTTTTAATGGATGGGTAGTTATATTTGTCTTTAGAAATGAGCTAGTTTTCCTTATTTCAAGAAAGAATAACCATCCTTATTAAAATGATTGCTTCTATTTATTGAGCATTTACTGTCTGCCAGGCACTTAACTTACCAGCTGTTATGAACATTTCTTATATCACTACATTTAGTCCACATAACAATCCTATGAAGTGATATTATTATCTTCATTTCACAGTTCAGGTGACAGGTTCAGAGGAAAATGAGAGCTCTTGATCACACAGTTAAGTATCTGAATCTAGTAGGGGTGAGGTATCCTTTGGACACTGGTGGATTTGGTTTAGAATCTCAGTGAAAACTTCTTTTTAACTCAACAGGAACTAAGCAGAGTTTGCTTAGTTTTTAAACTTCTTAGACAGTAGGCCTGAGAGTGGGGAATGAATTTCTATTTAATTAAATCATATCACCAGAGTACCGGGTAGTGACCCAAGGTACTCTTCCCTCAATTTCTGGGTAGGACTCAAGTGACCAGGTACCACTGAGTTACATAGATAAGTCTTGTGCTGCAATTCCTACCCACTGCCAAACCCTGATCTTCTCCATCTCCAGCTTCAATAAGTTCGAGTCTCCTCCCAGCTTATCCACTTTATCCCTCAAAGAAAACTGTAAGCAAAAAGAGAGACATGAATGTTTTATAAGCCAGCGATAACTTGGCACTTTCTCAGCCCTATGCAGGTATGCAAACCTACGCTTACCCACAGGCATCCGCCGTCACCTCCCAGCTGCAGCCTGTGCGGCCCTTGTACCCAGCACCACTCTCCCAGCCTCCCCATTTTCAAGGTAGGGAGCAATTCCCTCAGTTTTGCATCTTGCACTCTTGCTATGCTCTCCTTCCTCCCATTCCTTTTTCGTTTTTACTCCAACAGCTCTCTACCCTTTGTTTCATTTATTTTTTTCTGACAGCTTTGTTGAGATGTAATTTATATTCCATACAGTTCACTCATTTTAAGTGTACACTTAAAATTTTTGTAAAAATTTTTTAGTGAATTTATAGTGTTGTGCATCCATCACCATAATCCAATTTCAGAACATTCCCACCAACCCAAAGTCACTTTGTGCCCACTCTCTGTGTTTTGTTTCTTGCATTTTCTCCCATCATCTCTTTTAATTCCTCTGTCAGCCTGGCTAGAATTTATAGAAAATAGTAAAAGAGCAAAACATTGGAGGAAATTGGGAGAAAGCATGAAGACTGCTTGTGAGTGTTACATATCTCAAATGAAAGCTACTTTTTTGAAATTTTTAAAATACCAAATAATATACTTTTATAAAAACATAAAGCAATAAAGAAGGGTATAAAGTGAAAAGTTACTGTCCTTCCCCATGATTAAACCCTCCTGACCTTAGGAAACCATTGTTAATAGTTACTTGGGTAACTTTTCAGATACTTTGTATACATGTACAAGTGTGAGTGTCTTGTGTAAAAAATAAATAAATAAAATGTCAACAGGTGTGATGATATCCTGCTTTATTCTGCAGTTTGTCTTTTGCTAAGTAATCATCTTTGGTATTAGGATGTGGTAGGAAGAGGCAAGTATATCCTACAACATAATTTGTGGTTCTGGACTGGGAAGGGTTTCCTAGGTGCAGACTTTGTCTGAAAGCCCTCCCCCTTCTCTACCTGGGAAACCCTTTTACATGCATCAGAACTGTCTTCTGTGTGGAGCCTTACCTGACTGTTATCCATCCCTCCGTCCTCTCCTCCCAGAGACATAGCTGTGTATGTGTGTTGCCAAACAGTTAATCTTGCTTTTCTCTGTGCTGCTTTTGTACCTTGTACATGGTCCCTTTTCACACTTAAAATACTCTGCTGTAACGATTTGTTTACATGTCAGCCTCCCTACCAGACTGAGAGCTCACCGAGTGCAGGAACCCTATTGTATACATTGCTATGTCCCTGGTACCTGGCACAATGCCTGGCATGCAGTAGGATGAATGGGG
Organism: Galeopterus variegatus; assembly: GCF_000696425.1. Classification (NCBI taxonomy): domain Eukaryota; kingdom Metazoa; phylum Chordata; class Mammalia; order Dermoptera; family Cynocephalidae; genus Galeopterus; species Galeopterus variegatus. The sequence continues at coordinate 516,582 of NW_007726548.1, forward strand.
AAGCAATCTGAGCTGCCACTGCAATGGCAGGCCGGAGAAGGCATATTTGTGCCCTTGAACCAGATGTAGTACATTTTGCAGGAACATAGCTTAGTTATTGTTAGCTTTGGAGCCCTTTGTCTCCGGTATCTCCTCTACATCTTCTCCTGACAGTGTGAAATCACCTACAGCATTTCCTAGTATATGAAAATGTTAATTTCTTTCTTTCCTCTGCTAAAAGAGCTATTAGCTTTTTCCTCATACAGTTTCTTCTTCTTCAATTTCGCAAGTTTATTTTTGGCTTATGTCTGTTTAGGATCAGGTGACATGGCTTCATTTCTCATGACTGAAGCCCGGCAACATAACACTGAAATTCGAATGGCAGTCAGCAAAGTGGCTGATAAAATGGATCATCTCATGACTAAGGTGATTGAGTCAGGGTTGGGGCTATGTTGAAAGTGGGGGTATAAACAGCGGGTATAAACAGGGAGCAGCCAGAGCTATAGGTAAACTCTTCCTTGGTTTTCTACATTCGTAGTAGTTAGTAGTAATTTCCCTAGAAGGATAGTTACTATTTTGGGATCCAATTAGCAGAGAAAACTCTAGCTTTTATTTAGAGATTGTCTCAGAAACTCATTAGCCCCCTCAAAAAAGTGTCAGATCTTGGGTAAGTTGTTCTTCTCCATTTTAAACTTTCTCACATGGTCTTTCTGGCATCCCTTTTGTAGGTTGAGGAGTTACAGAAACATAGTGCTGGCAATTCCATGGTTATTCCTAGCATGTCAGTTACAATGGAAACAAGCATGATTATGAGCAACATCCAGCGAATCATTCAGGTGAGGGGGGTGAGAACAGAATGCTCAACCTGGAGGTCTTGCCCATGCCCTCTCCCCAGGTGCACTGCCCTTTACAACCTCCACCCCAGAAATAGAGAACTTGTGACAAATGCTACACTGGGTAGAAAATTCTGGAAAATCCTTTAGGGCTTAATTTGATCCAAGTAACTTATCACTATTAACATAGTCAGAAGGAAACATTGCTTTTTGACAATATTTTAGAATTTCACTTCTTTTTATAGCCATTTATATACTCAATCCTTGTGAATGGGCTTAGTGATTTGTATCCAACAGGTATAATTTGATGTGCTGTTTTAACTGTTATATCTATGTAGACGTAAGTTCTCATTTTTCGTCTCAAAATATGTTAACAATGTCACCTGTCAGTTCAAGTTGATTTCCTTTTATCTGGCACTTTTCTCTAAACATACTTGAATTGTACATCATATATTTTGAATTTAGGAAAATGAAAGATTGAAGCAGGAGGTCCTTGAAAAGAGCAGTCGGATAGAAGAACAGAATGACAAGATTAGTGAACTAATTGAACGAAATCAGAGGTAATGACAGGTATGGGGCCTGGCTAGGATGGACAAAAGGGTTTAATGTGGGGCCGGCCCGGTGGCGCACTGCTACAGTGCGCCGCTTGGGAAGCGCGGTGGCGCTCCCGCCGAGGGTTCGGATCCCACATACAGACCGGCCGCTCACTGGCTGAGCGAGGTGCAGGGAGCAACACCGAGGGTTGCGTTCCCATTGCTGGTCCCAGGCCGGTACGGGCGCAACACTGAGGGTTGCGATCCGTTGCTGGTCATGAAAAAAGACAAAAAGGAAAAAAAAAAAGGGGGTTTAATGTGTAAATGCCTAAGTTAAATACACATGTCTGTTTATGGCAGTGCAGATGTATTTCTGCTATTTCTGTCTTCTGCCTGTCATGTAAATTATTGCCTGTTTTCTGAGAGGCGTTTCAGTGGAAAGAGCTCAGTAGGCTGTGACTGATGTAAGGTAGACCTGTGTTTGACTCCTGGCTCTATCCCTCATTTATTGTGTGGCTTTGGGCATTTTATTTATTCTTGCTGGGCCTACTTTCCTCAT
>NW_007726548.1:519341-520116 GCF_000696425.1 Galeopterus variegatus
CCCTATAAAACCCAAGCATTTTTCAATTTTTGTTGATCCTTCTGAAGATTTGGAGGATCAGCGGAACATGTCACAGCACAGCATTTTGCCTAAAAAAATCATTCTCCTGTATTCCTCTTCTCGAGTGTCTTGTCTTCCACATGGTGGGGTTGGGAAAGTGGCTTTCTTTTCTTCTCTCCCCCTTTTTGCAGCCTTCTTATTCCTGTCTCTTTCCTCCCTCATTACCACACAAACTTCGAATTCCTCTCCTCTTTATACAGAGCAGTTCATCTCTGGCCTAGGTTCCTGCCTCCAAACTTGATTACTACAGAGCTAAGAAAAACAAAATGCTTTCAGATTATTTTTGATGAAGGTATATAGCGATGTTGCAAGGACTGAATGGACATTGGGTTGTGCCTGGCATGTATTCTATACTTGATAAATGTTTTCTATTTCTTTCACAGGTATGTCGAACAGAGTAACCTGATAATGGAGAAGAGGAACAATTCACTCCAGACAGCCACAGAAAACACACAGGCAAGAGTATTGCATGCTGAACAAGAGAAGGTAAAATAACTAGAGAGATAAAAAGCCCAGGACAGGCTGTATAGAGCTAAGGAGCGGTCCTGTATATGTACTTACCAATCAGCTTTTTTGCCATCCCCGGGAAAAGAACTAGAAATTTCCCAACAGGTTTTCATATATCTATCATCCACATTTCTGTTTTATTATACGCTTTGCAATAAGTTGACCCCAAAACAATCACTGATCTTAGTAATTTGATTAAGGTAAGAAT
>NW_007726548.1:521349-522836 GCF_000696425.1 Galeopterus variegatus
TTCCCACTGCTATTTTATGCCATTCCTTGTTTGTTGTGGCTCATTCCCAATGTCTAGATCCGGATCGGCAGTGTGTGACACTGCTGTCATTAAGTGGTACTGGAGCCACTTCACTATTCCCTACTAAATGTACTTTTTACTATTTCTCCTTCCCTTTCTTTTACTCTTTGCTTTTGTTTTTTCTTTTGTTTTGTTTTTTTTCCCTTAGGCCTATCAGGAGCATTCAGATATATTGTTTGTTCTCACTGTTACTATTCAGGGCTAAAATATTTATTGGAGATCAGTGGTCCCCAAGCATTGGTCTGACTGCCTCAGAATCACTTGGGGAACTTGATTTAAACTACGTATTCTTAAGCCCCACTTCCAGAGATTCTAATTTAGTATATCTAGCTGAGGACCAAATATGAACTTTTAAATCCCCTGATTTCTTTACATAGCTAGCTGTGGGAATCACTGCTCTTATTGGTGATTTCTTTTGTCACAATATCTGGAGATGACACCTGGACACCTTTGTTTTTAATAAGTTCAGTATGACTCATGTTGAATATCAGGTGTGTGTGTGTGTTTTCCAATAAAACTCTATTAACAAAAATAGGCAATAGACTGATTTGGCCCAGAGGTCATAGTTTGCCAACCCCTGAATTAGCTCATTAATCCAGCCAAATGTTTTCAGTTGGTAAACCCCAAAGATGTCTGGCCCAGTGCATTGAACCCAGTCAATGCTTTATTTATAATAACAGAACAGTGACAGTAATAATAACAACAGTAATCAGAGCCAACATCTGTCAGACACCCACTAGGTTCTAGGCACTATGCTTTACACAATCTGTTTGAGGGAATCTCCAGGGCCGAGTATCACAGTTCTTCATGAGAAAGATAACAGGTACCTCATATTTCACTCGATCACCTTTATTTTAGTGAAATATTTCAGCTTTGACTGTCCCGTTTTTCTTTTGATCTGTTTCTTACTTACTTAATAGTCTTTTCCCTGTGATTTCTCCTCTTAATAAGCAAGGTCTTTTCATCCCCGGAGGCAGTTCTCTGCCTTCAGACACAGCTCAGAAAGGTATGGTTAAATGCTCAACAAATATTTGGTAAATGAAATTATTTTTCTCTATGAGAGGATTAATATTTCCACATAAAACCATGGAATAATGCTTAAAATGGGAAGAGCTATAAAAGGTCATCTAGTTTTTTCTATTTATTTTACAAAGGGACATACTGAAGCCCAGAGAGGGTAAAAGTCTCCGTTTTGTGTTGCTATAATAAAATACGTGGAACTGGGTGATTTATAAAGAAAATGAAATTTATCACTTACAGTTTCTGAGGCTGGGAAGTCCAAAGTCCATCTGGTGGTGGCGACAGTGACCCACGGGTCTCACATTGCAAGATGGAGGAAGCAGAGAGAGCAGAGAGTACGAGAAACACAGACTCTCCTCTTCTTTTAAAGCCCTCAGAACCACACTCCTGACCACCATTTTTAATCC
>NW_007726548.1:524405-525199 GCF_000696425.1 Galeopterus variegatus
TCGCTCAGCCAGTGAGCGGGAACCGGTCTGTATGTGGGATCCGAACCCTCGACGGGAGCGCGGCGCACTGTAGCAGTGCGCCACCGGGCCGGCCCCACACTTTTTTTCTAATTACAAAATTTCATCTGTTCATCCTGGAAAATTTAGAAAATGCAGGAAAGCAAACATAAAATATAACTCAACCATAATCTTTCTACTCAAAGGTAATTATTGTTAGTATATTCATCCCTTTACTGTTCTGTGTACATACATGTGCATTTGGGTGAGATTATGAATTTTTATGCTTCTAATAAGGCTTTCTAGCTAAGGATTTAACATAAAAAGAGCTTTTGATTGATCTTCCACTCTGCTTGTCCTTTGGCAAGAGAGTGACCATCCATTCATTGTCTCTCCTTTGGAATTTATCCCTTCCAGTGGTCTTAGCTGCTGCAAGGCCTTATGAGAGTGTTGCTTGCTTTGGTATTAGTGAACTCTTTGAGCCGTGAATAGATGCAAAGCCCTCTGAGCCCTGTGTTAATTTAGTTTTCATTAGGCCATTTGAAGCAGAACAGTGAGTAAAACTTTTATTCTACTTGGGGCAGATGAAAACTATTCTTATATCTGGAAGTTCTAGATGCCATTGTCATTTGTATGTAACAGGTGGAAGAAAACCTAAGGCTGCTGAACAGCAAAAATAAGTATCTTAGAGTTTACTCTAAAGGTCACATATACTCTCAGATACTCATCCATAGGCTATTTATTTTTATTTTATATACAATTTTACTTTGTTTTATTTGCCCCACCTTTAGGAGAGT
>NW_007726548.1:526676-528013 GCF_000696425.1 Galeopterus variegatus
TATTTATTTTTATTTTATATACAATTTTACTTTGTTTTATTTGCCCCACCTTTAGGAGAGTCAAAATATCAGATTTTAAATGGAAGTTAGAAAACTGATAAAGGCTTTGGAATAAGGCAGGGAGTAAATATGTTTAAAACAGGTGAGCACAGTGAACACCATAAAAAGGGCAAATGAAAAGAAAGTAGACAACTGTAAAAATGTGTTTAAAGTGTAATAGAATAGGAGTAGTAATAGTAGAAGCAATAGAATAGTATAGGAGAGACAGACCAACCCCATAAATACATAGATGTCCAAAATTCAAGACTGGTTGCCCACAAAGCAACCACTCACTGCCTTACTTGTCATCTGATTTCTCCTATGTGTTATGGGAGCACATCAGTTCTGGTGAAATGGATGTGTTGTCATTTGTTTACCATTCATTTTTATTGACCATCCTTTTAGTCATCATTGTCCTCATCACCCTTAATACACAGAATATCATTAGAGAGTTTTCCAGGGTCATCATTTCAGTTATCAGATGTTACTTGAGAATATTTAGTTCCTTTAGGGTAAAGTCGATCCCTGTTTGGCTGGTACAGAGCATTATTTAAAATACGGTGAGCAGTCAAGGAAGTTGAAGTGTTCCCTTCTTTTGTTAGCTATGTTCTTCCAAGGACCCCCGAAGCAGGTACTCTCATGTGGCTGATTATAATATAGTACTCCTAGGAGAAATTGTAGACTCAGAAGTTGATTGCCTTTGAAAGCATTCAATTTAAATTTTAAAATATCCTTCTCTTATTAAAAGTACATGTTTATCATAGAAAAGTTAGAAAATGAAAGGAATACCATTTCTCATCTATCAGATTGATACAAATCAGTTTTTCAACAATATTGGTGAGACTAATAAGAGCATAGAATGGTTCATGGAGAGAAGCTGATGATGTTTTACAAAATTACAGAACCATTTATTCTTTGATCTAGCAGTTCTGCCTTTGGGAATCTCCCAAAGGCATACCTGCACACAAATTAAATAACATATGTTATTCATTGTTGTCTCGTTTAATAAGAACAGACTGGAAACAATTCAAGTGTTGAGTCTGAGTATAGTAGCAAATGAACAATGGTACATTCACATGGAGGAATACCATGCGATTATTTAAAAAACAAAGGAGGTGGGGGAAGGTCTGTATGTACTAGTAGAGAACGTATATAGTTTGCCACCTCTTGTGTGTGAAAGGGGGAATAAGAATCATATTACTATTTGTATAAAGAACCACTTTATACAAATGGAAAAATGAAAAATAAGTTATATGGTTACCCACATGGGGAAGGGGGAAATTGTTGGGGATAGGGAT
>NW_007726548.1:528145-530714 GCF_000696425.1 Galeopterus variegatus
CAGAAACACTATTTTTTCCAAAAAAATCATATACAAAGCAAAAAAATATATAATCTGACAAGCAAAAGTAAAACATAAAGGACCCATAATTCTATCTAGATTAACTACTACTAAAAAACACATGTCAGTCAAGCTCTCTTCTTTGCATAAGTAAGTGTTCATTTTACAAAAATAGAATTTTATCAAACATTATTTGATAATATACCTTTGTTCTTCATATAATAGGTTGTCACTGTATTTCATGCCACTACATATTCTTTTTCGACACCATTTTTAATAGCTGCATACAGGATAAATGTATCATGATTTGCTAATCAAGCCCATTTTTCAGCATTTTATTTTATTTTTCCATTCTTTTACAACTGTGAACAATGCTGCATTGAACATCCTTGTGGCAAAATTTGTGTAGTCCTGTGTGATATTTCTTAAGGACAATTTTCTGCAGGAGGATTCCCGAGTCAGAGACTTTGCGCATTTTTAAAGTTCAGTTTCAGTTTAATGCAGGTTGAAGGTAGCCTTAGTTCCCTTCCTGTCTACCAGTTCAGTCAGGATAGAGTTATGTGAAGTTAGGTCATCACTTAGAGATAAAGAACACCTGTGTTTAAAGTGATGTCAGGGCCGGCCTGTGGCTCACTTGGAAGAGTGTGGTGCTGACAACACCAAATCAAGGTGAAGATCCCCTTACTGGTCATCTTTAAAAAAAAAAAAAGGTGATGTCATACTTTGTTACTGTTCAGGCCAAGGTGACAGAAGAGTTAGCAGCAGCTACTGCACAGGTCTCTCATCTGCAGCTGAAAATTACTGCTCACCAAAAGAAGGAAACAGAGCTACAGATGCAGCTGACAGAAAACTTGAAGGAGACAGATCTTCTCAGGGGCCAACTCACCAAACTGCAGGCAAAGCTCTCAGGTATGTCCTTGGTGGGGATGCTGGGTTTTTTGCCATGTAAACTTAAGAAATTAAACTGTTTCCTTCCTCTCAGTCCTTTTGGCATAATGCTCATGAAGTTTATGAAGGACTTAGCCAAAAATTAAAGTGGGCCAGGATAAAACCTACATGATTGTTTTACGTAAACAACAACAGAAGAACTGACTGTTCATTTGGGATTGATTCATTGTCACAATTCCCCTTTGTTTGGGGAAGTGTTGCCTTTACTATTCTTGGTACTTAGGATTGCCTCATGTGCCTGGAAGAGTTAATGTGTTCTTCTAACTCATGACTCAGTGGAAGCTTAAGAAGGAGGTGCTTCCTGCTGTGGTTTCCTCTTTCTTAGAGGGTGGATTGCAGCTATTTGGTCTGGCACTCAAGGTCCCTCTAGCTTGGCTTATCTGTTATCATATGGTCCAATACATCCTGGCTCTGACCATACCAGCAAGCCTGCTGGCTACTCTTCAGCACATCCTACATTTCTTGTCTTGCTTTTTATCCATGCTATTCTCTGGGCTTGGTGTGTTCACCATCACCAGTATTTGCCTCCAATCTCTAAAACCTGCCTCTTTAAGAAGCTTTACCAGTTTTTTCTAGAACATTTGATCTCTCCTTTAAAATCCCATCTCTTAATGCATTGTTATGACCATTATTACAGTTAGCCTCTGATAAGCACCACTTATATTTCTGTTTTCCCCTCCACAATGCAAGCTCTAGAAGTTCAAGGATGGTGTTTTGCTCATCTTTGTAAAGTCCTTTCTTCTATGTTAGTGTTAGTTCAGTGCCTGGCACAAAGGTGGTGCTCAAGACATGGTGACTGGATAGAAGATTTGTGAAGACCAGCATGATGATTCATCTACCTTGGTGTACAGAAACAAGTGTGAAAGACACAGATAGGACCAGTCGGCAGGGGGTAGCTGGAGCCACAGCAGAGCTGGCTAGAAGCAAAGTTCATTTGCCTAAAAGAGAGCTAAAAAAAACACTGATGCTGGTTGAAAAAGTGTGCCTTGAAGATACATCCCTTCCCTTTTAGAGCATCACTTCGGCCCACATAAGGCAAATATGAGTTGGACAATATTAGATTTGAATGTTGCACAGATATCTCATTTCTGCTTTTGTGGTGTCCTATGACAATTACCTCAAGAGCCATAAGAGTCTCAAAAGTTTTCCAAACAAATATGTTTTTGTGCAATAATTAAAAAATAATGCAAATAGCTATATATGAAAAGGGATTTTTTTGAAAGCAAACTCTTTTTTTTTAAAGAGTAGAATACATTGTTTATTATACAACATTCTAATTTTTAAAAAAACTTTCTTTTCATAGAATACATTTTCACATTAGAGATTCCCAGTGGGAAAACAACAATTTATTATTTATAGTTTTACATTCATGGACAAATTATTTTAGGACAAGTAAAACGCATTTGCAAATTAAGTCTCATTTTAGAATTTGTAATATTTTGATACATCCACAAAGGGGACCTCTTCCCTCAGTGGAACCTCTCTATATACAGAAGTTTCCCAAGTTTTTCTTCCTAGGATGTAGAAATTCGTACTGTGCAATAACAGCATTTCCTAACGTTAAAGTTTCCCTAGGACTTGTAACCATTAGTAGCTGGTATCAACTGAACAGAGAAGGGAA
>NW_007726548.1:531956-532653 GCF_000696425.1 Galeopterus variegatus
CAAGTGTTCTCTGACTGCTTGGAACATTTCTTTCACATTTCGTATGTGTAGAAGGTGACACATACATATAAAGATGACTTTCTATGGGATAAATATAGGTTGGTGGGAGAGTCAGCTTATGGTTTGATAAACTCTATTGTTGGTCTGAGCTGATGCTGAAAGGAGTGAGTGGAGGATGGTTGTGTGGTTGGATTGGAAGATCAAAGCATATAGCTTTGAAAGACCTGCTGGGAGCTCTGGTTCTGTAGCCGTCTCTCTTATATCCCAGAGCTCCAAGATACCTCTGAGCAAGTGCAGTCCAAATTCAAAAGTGAAAAGCAGAGCCGGAGACAGCTGGAACTCAAGGTGACATCCCTGGAGGAGGAACTGACTGACCTTCGCACTGAGAAGGAGTCCCTGGAAAAGGTAAGTTCTGCAACCCAAGTTTTTCTGTTGGACCCAAGTGGCCATGATTAGCTGTTTAATAAACATTTTTGTTTTCCTTTTAAAAACTACAGTAATATGTGCTCATTGTAACAATACAAATAGTACAGAAAGCATAAAATTAAAAAAATTTTTTTCCCTCTAATCTCATGTGTTAGAGGTAACAACTATAAACTATGTTTATGAAACACAGATTGCTTTCTGTGTGTATAAAACATACATACCACTTACTTGTATATACATTTACCTATATTGATAACATTTTTTAACAGTA
>NW_007726548.1:533507-536284 GCF_000696425.1 Galeopterus variegatus
TCCGAACCCTCGGGCGGGAGCGCCGCCGCGCTTCCCAAGCGGCACACTTATCCAGTGCGCCACCGGGCCGGCCCTTGATAACATTTTTTAACAGTTATGGGATCATGTTTATTTAATGCTTTTTAAAAAAATATTGTGGACATTGTACTAAAGAATGAGATCTTTCTCATTCTTTTCTAACTACTGTAAAGTAGTCTACTGTGATACTGTGTCATAATTTAATTATTCACCTATTGATGGATATTTATGTTTCTGTTTTTCCATATTTTCAAGCATTGCTGCTATGGACATTCTCATACTGTATAAGTATTTTTGTGAATTCGTTTGAGCATTTCCACAGGGTGGATGGCTTGAATTAGAATCATGGGATCAAAGAGAAGGCTACACATCCAAATTTTTTGTAAATGTTGCCAGGTTATCCTCAAAGAGTGTGTTAGCTACACTTCCAGCACTATGCGAGCTAGCCTATTTCTCCACATTCTTCCCAACTCTACATGTATCACTTTTTCTAATCTTTACTAGTCTAATTGGTGAAATATGCTATCTTGTTTTAATATGTATTTGCATTAGTAGTAAAGCATTTATATATTTAAAACCTATTTTTATTTCTTCTGTGAATTCTCTTTTTAATATCCTTTACCCTCTTTTCTATTGTTGTAAACCCCTTTAAGGGTATCAATCCTTTGTCAGTCGTAGATGTTGCAAATATTTTTCCAGTTTGCTATCTTTTAACTTTATTTATAGTATCTTTGGTTGGGTAAATTATCATATCAGGGTAATACTAGTCCCATTGAACAAAGTGGGAACATTTCTATCTTCTACGTTCTAGAACAGCTTAAATATGAAAATAACAAACTTCCTGAGGTTTCAGTAAAACTCACTAGTAAAGCTGTTTTGGCCCATTACCTTTTTAGGGGATAAATCTTGGTCTATTTTTACAGTTTCTTCTATGGTTTTATCAGTTTTGTTTTGTTTTTAACAAATTCCTTCTGATCTTTCAGCTGTTTTCAGTTTTTCCTTGTTATACACACTACTACAGTAATCATCCTTGTAACACAATCTTTATGAACATGATTTATTGCTTCCTTAAGATATATTACAATTTATAGAATTTCCAGATGTGCATATTTTTAAATACTTTTCACAGGATTTCCATCCAAAGATAGTATAACTATTTATTTTCCTACCATCAGGGTGTGAGAGTTTCTGCTTTCCTATACCCTCACCAAAGACAGGATGTTTGTCAGCTCTTTTTTTGTTTTTGTTTTTGTTTTTTTGGCAGCCAGCCGGTGCTGGGATCTGAATTCTTGACCTTGATATTATAACACTGCAGTCTAATCAGCTGAGCTAACTGGCCAGCCATTTTTTGTGTTTTTTTGGTTTTTTGGTTTTTTTTGGTGACTGGCTGGTATAGGGATCCGAACCCTTGACCTTGGTGTCCCCAGTTCTTAGAGTGGTAGATAAGCTCTTGTTTTTTTTCCACCTTGTCACAGTTTTTATCACCCAGTAGCCAAGAATGTTAAATAAATAAGAAAAAATTAANCTACTACAGTAATCATCCTTGTAACACAATCTTTATGAACATGATTTATTGCTTCCTTAAGGTATATTACAATTTATAGAATTTCCAGATGTGCATATTTTTAAAGACTTTTCACAGGATTTCCATCCAAAGATAGTATAACTATTTATTTTCCTACCAGCAGGGTGTGAGAGTTTCTGCTTTCCTATACCCTCACCAAAGACAGGATGTTTGTCAGCTCTTTTTTTGTTTTTGTTTTTGTTTTTTTGGCAGCCAGCCGGTGCTGGGATCTGAATTCTTGACCTTGATATTATAACACTGCAGTCTAATCAGCTGAGCTAACTGGCCAGCCATTTTTTGTGTTTTTTTGGTTTTTTGGTTTTTTTTGGTGACTGCCTGGTATAGGGATCCGAACCCTTGACCTTGGTGTCCCCAGTTCTTAGAGTGGTAGATAAGCTCTTGTTTTTTTTCTACCTTGTCACAGTTTTTATCACCCAGTAGCCAAGAATGTTAAATAAATAAGAAAAAATTAAAACTAAAAAGTGAACCAATTCCAGAAATGGAATAAGGACCCAGCAAGGTCAATAACCACAAGCACCACCACCATCCCCACGTATCCTCTGTTAATCAGCTAGAGCTGATGGTGGTTCTTTTGTTTCTAAGAACCTCTCAGAAAGGAAAAAGAAATCAGCTCAAGAGCGTTGCCAGGCAGAGGAGGAGATAGATGAAATTCGCAAGTCACACCAGGAGGAATTAGACAAACTTCGACAGCTCTTGAAAAAGGCTCGGGTGTCCACAGACCAAGCAGCTGCAGAGCAGGTAATGGGAATATGAAGCACTTTGGAAATAAAAGGAAGGTGTGAAGGACTCAGAGAGAAAAGATTCTAGTATCTTCCTCATCCTTTCAGATGACATTTCTCATAGTTGGTACTCTTACCTTGGAGAAAGATGGAGAAAGGTAATCCACATATGCAGGAGAGCCAGGAATCAACTGGAGAATCTTCTTTCCTTTTCTAAAGTTTAGTTAATATTTAATTACATAATTAAAATATGAAAAAAAAGTCTCTTTACAAAAAATTCCGAACATGATAAGGCCAAAGTCCTCAACCCCAGATACCATTCTTCTGGCACATTATCCTTGAAAAGTAGGGATTTATTTAGGTAATTGGGAAGAGAAACCAGGGATAGTGGCAGGTCACAGCTGGATCTCTAGTCCATTTGACAGCAGTCTATCTCATCGTAAGTTTAAATTCAT
>NW_007726548.1:537007-539156 GCF_000696425.1 Galeopterus variegatus
ATGTGTATGTCCATTTAATTAGAGAGCATTGGTGCTCTCAATTTGATTGCTTCTGGGAATTTTGGCCAAAAAAGTTTCTGAACCTATAAATTTAGGGTTTGGACCCTGGAGGGTGATGATCACATTATGGCCCTGCCCTCCAGGGACCTATCTAGACAGTCACACCTCTGTCTGGTTGGAGCACCTTTTGGAGTCCTGACAACCAATGACATCTTCCTACCTACATTTAAAAAGTTATGTTTACTTTAAAAGTAATTAAGGTCTTTAAAACAGTTGTTTCCCAGTTAAATCTGGGCGGTTAGCTTATTCTTTTGCCTTATGGAGGATACGCTTCCCTACGTGTAACAGGTCTACCCTGTCCAACCCCTCATATGGTTGTTACTTTTTCTTGGCAGCTATCTCTCGTGCAGGCTGAGCTACAGACCCAGTGGGAAGCAAAATGTGAACATCTGTTGGCCTCCGCCAAGGATGAGCACCTGCAGCAGTACCGGGAGGTGTGTGCACAGAGAGATGCCAACCAGCAGAAGCTGATACAACTCCAGGAAAAGGTAGATGTTTTCCCTGGGCCAGATAGCATAGGCAGCCCCGTGAATTTGAGGCAAATAGTCTATTTGAGTCCTGTTCATCCTTTTGCGCCTAAAGGATGTTAATAGCTAGAGAACAAAACCATACTTGTTTAATTCTCCAGTCTGTTAATTGTCTTTCACATACTTGTTTGGGGTCTCAGGTCAGTGACCTACAAAAAGAAGAAAACAGCACTAGTCTTCTGAAACATGTTTCCCATTATTATTTGATCCTTCATTTATTAAGCAGATATTTATTGAGTGTCAGCTGTGTTCCAGCCTCTGTGTTAGAGAAGGCATACAAAGAACTCTGCCCTCAAGAATCTCACAGTCAAGAAAGGGAGACAAAGAAAGAAACAAAGATATGCATTAAGTGCTGTGGGGCCCAGAAGAGGAAGTGCCTAGGGGAGCTGGGAAGGCTTCCCAAAGGAGTTGACATCTGAGCAGAGCCAAGCAGGACAAGTAACTCTGGTAAGGTAGAGAAGGAGGCAGAACAGCATGGGCAGAGGCACTGAGATCCAATGGTGGGATCATCAGGCATAACAAGGAGAGAGCTGGGAAATGGCTTAGGGTCATGGTATGTAAGTCCCATATCTGGAGGTCAGTTTCTTTCCTTTGACTCAGAGATCTTGGAGGCAATCTTGTAGGTTAATGGGTTGCTGCTAATGCTGAATGTTTACACTGATGTATCTAGAGTTATTACCACCACCAACACTCCCACTCTTTTCTCATTATATTCTTGACCTGATTAGGAACAAGGCAGGTAACCTTGCTGGGAAGGAGGATAGAATGTTCTCCATCAGCAGGTTTGGGGTCGGGGCAGAGGGGTGGTCACCAGCAGACCTATGTGAGATTAAGACCTGATGCTTAGGATAGTTCTCCCCTTGGGTTTTCTGATCTTCCCCTGGTAGCCCAGGTTCCCGAGGTCACAGCCACAGTCTGTTTTGCAGTGTTTAGCCCTCCAGGCCCAAGTCACATCTCTCACAGAGCAAAATAAACAGCACATCAAAGAATTGGAGAAGAACAAGTCCCAGATGTCCGGAGTTGAAGCTGCTGCTACTGACCCCTCAGAGAAGGTAAGCTGGTATTTCAAAGAAGCAGCATGCCATATCATATCAAGGGGTTAATGTGCATATCAAGCATTCAGGAAGAATGTGGCCAATGTGTTGGTAGCTTTTTTTCTAACTTTAGTGATGCATCACTTATCTGAGTTAAAAAATAATCCTTTGGAACCTACCACCCTGGTGGCAAATCCCAAAGGGCCCTATCCTTCTGATGTTTTGACAGATAAGGAAAGTGCCTCTAAATCACAGGCGAGGAATGGGGGATGAGGAGCGTGCCCAGCATCCATTAGCCACTAATCCTTGTAGCCCTTAGCAACTCTTATTGGTGCTCACAGTGGGAGGGAGGCATCAATAAATGGTCTTTTTTTAAAAAAATTTGTTTTATGTATTGAATCAAAATCGATTGTACACGGGCCGGCCCGGTGGCGCACTGGATAGTGTGCCACTTGGGAAGCACGGCAGTGCTCCCGCCCGAGGGTTCGGATCCCACATGCAGACCGGCTCCCGCTCACTGGCTGAGCG
>NW_007726548.1:539393-539674 GCF_000696425.1 Galeopterus variegatus
CAATAAATGGTCTTTTTTTAAAAAAATTTGTTTTATGTATTGAATCAAAATCGATTGTACATATTTTGGGGGTTGAATATTGAGATATGTTGATCAAATCAATATTACTAGCATATGTATTGCTACAAATCGTAATTATCCTTTATGCTCCTTGTCCAATCTCTCCCCTTCCTCCATTCCTTCCCCCTCCTCCCTCTAATTACCCTAGATTTCTTCTCTCCTGAAAGAATCATGGTTACTCTGTTAATTTGTTGCTTAGATGATCTGTCCAATGCTGAGAG
>NW_007726548.1:540586-541513 GCF_000696425.1 Galeopterus variegatus
CCCTTCTTCTTGCCTCGGGTCATTGAGAGAGGTCCAGTCCCCTTCTCCATTCCCTGGGTCCTTGGGTGGGCTCCAAGGTACTGGCATGGTGTGCCTAGTTGTGGGAGGACGGTCTGGTCCCTGGCTCCATGCCTGGGGTCCCTGGGCGGGCCTCGAGACACTGGCTTGGTGTGCCTGGTTGTGGGAGAGAGGTCTGGTCCCCGGCTCCATACCTTGGGTCACTGGGCAGGACCCAAGGTGCTGGCATGGTGTGCCTGGTTGTGGGAGAGAGGTCCGGTCCCCTTCTCCATGCTTTAGGACCCTGGGTAGGCCCCGAGGCGCTGGTGTGGTGTGCCTGGTTGTGGGAGAGAGGTTCAGTCCCCTTCTCCATGCCCTGGGTCACTGGGAGGGCCCCGAGGCGCTGGTGTGGTGTGCCTGGTTGTGGGAGAGAGGTTCAGTCCCCTTCTCCATGCCCTGGGTCACTGGGAGGGCCCCGAGGTGCTGGCATGGTGTGCCTGGTTGTGGGAGAGAGGTCTGGTCCCCTTCTCCATACCTCGGGTCCCCAGGCAGGCTCCAAGATGCTGTCATGGTGTGCCTGGTTGTGGGAGGAGGGTCCAGTCCCCTTCTCTGTGCCTCGGGTCCCCGTGCTGGCCCCGAGACACTGGCACAGTTTGCCTGGAAGTGGGAGTGGGGTCCAGTCCCCAGATCCAAGCCTCCGGTTCCCAGGTAGGCCCCAAGGTGATGGTGGTGTGCTTGGGCCGGAACTAATTTTTTGTCCTTTGCTTCTAACATGGAGGAACTTCCTGTGGGAATCAGTACTTGAGCTGTGTGGTTGTTTAAATTGCTGCTTTGTTGCTGTTTCTCTAGGGAAGGCTCTTTGTGCAGCTCAGGGACCTTATAGGTACTTCCGGCTCTCCAGACACTCAGTGGATCTGTGTCCTGTAGAAT
>NW_007726548.1:541549-542525 GCF_000696425.1 Galeopterus variegatus
CAGTACTTGAGCTGTGTGGTTGTTTAAATTGCTGCTTTGTTGCTGTTTCTCTAGGGAAGGCTTTTTGTGCAGCTCAGGGACCTTATAGGTACTTCCGGCTCTCCAGACACTCGGTGGATCTGTGTCCTGTAGAATCTCTGATGTGGGCCTGAGTTTTCTCATCAAACTGCACCCCATGCAATTCTGTATTCCTGACCAGTCTCCTCTGAGTGGTCCTGTGCTGATTGGGGGGCAGGATGTCTGTCCTTGCTGTGTCCCAGTGTTCCCCTGGTGGACCCGTCTCCCCCCCACCGCCCACGCTCCAAACACTTACCATGGGACGGGCCTGGTGCCATCCCTTGTAATGACTCACCAGCCTCTGAGTGGCTCCCCTTTTTCTGGTTGTTCTGGCTCCTCACTCCTGCGTGGATCCACGGGAACCCTATTAGTGGTCTTGCTGTCCTGGGGGCCACCAAGGCCCTCTTCTCCCCTGTCGCCTCCAAGTAACTGCATCTGAAGGGCACAGCTGCAGCTTCTGCTTGCTCCTGCTCCACGCTCATCAGCTTGAGCCTTAAAACAGCTGCGGCCCAAAATGCTCAGAGCAGCTTTTTCTTTCTCTCATTGTGGTTTCTCCCGCCTTCATGAACTCTGTAGGTCTCTCCTCCTCTTCCCCCGAGCTCCAGCGGCCCCGGCTTGGCTGATGTTACATTTTTATAGTTGTAAATTTGGTTGATTAGTGGGAGAGAGTGACCCTGGGGACCGTTTATTCCGCCATCTTGACCGGAACCCCTCAATAAATGGTCTTTAAGCAGTCTTGGGCACACTTACCACAGCTTGCCTGCCCTTGATAGGTAGCCATTGTGGCTAACCCTTCTGTCAAAGTGCTGCTCATTATTTAATATTGTCCTCGCCACAGCAACAGCCTTCAGTGTCTCTGTTCATGACCAGCGATGTCCCACTATAGTTTTAGGACAAACTATATGAACTTCACGTTCAC
>NW_007726548.1:543195-545035 GCF_000696425.1 Galeopterus variegatus
GTTCATGACCAGCGATGTCCCACTATAGTTTTAGGACAAACTATATGAACTTCACGTTCACCTTCCAAACCCCTCTCTGGAATTTAAATCCATCCCTTAATTACTTGATTTTGGCTGCATATGTTTTGATCTTCATACCACAGGTCAAAAAGATCATGAACCAAGTGTTCCAGTCCTTGCGGGGAGAGTTTGAGTTGGAGGAATCTTACAGTGGCAGGACCATTCTGGGAACCATCATGAATACAATCAAGGTACAGCCAGCCAGTTGTCACTTGTTTCATTAGAATGGGTATTTTGTTGCTGTATTTAAGGGATCGTGAATTACTCAAGATTATTTATCAATAATTAGGTTGCCTGGAATGACTTGTATCTAGACAGATATGGTTAGCCTCTTTTAACAAAAAGAAGCCAAGTCATTTGAACTAGATGACCAGTTGTGGTAATAGGGACTGAAGAACTAGGAGTGCCTGCTGTTTTCCTTTCAGTGATCATTTCCTCCTTCTTGGCTTTTGAACAGATGGTGACTCTTCAGCTGTTAAATCAGCAGGAGCAAGAGAAGGGAGAGAGCAGCAGTGAAGAAGAAGAAGAGGAAGAAGAAGAAAAAGAAAAAGAAGAGCGACCTCAGAGACCATCCCAGGAGCAGAGTGTCTCAGCCAATTTTGGGCTGTCTCAAGCACCCCTGAGTAGGGAGAGGCAGGAGTCTCCCCTGGTACCGGGGCAGGTTGTCGAGGAAACCATTCCATTGCCTCCTCAGGTCCTTCCCACTCCCCAGGATGATGTACAGAGAAGGAAAGGGGAGCCCTCAGAAGCAAAGGCACACTCAGAGATAAAAGATGGTTCCCTCCCACCTGAACTGGCTTTCATCCCATCCCACAGAGTCTTGGAGCCCCCGACTTCAATTCCACCTAAGCCTCCGGGCCCTGTAACTATGGACTCTGAGTGTGAGGAGACACTTGCTGCCAGCCCAGTGGCAGCTGAGCCCAACAACCCATTAGAAAAGGTATGTGTCAGAGAAGTAGCCCCAGATGGCCCACTGTCAGAAAGCTCCATGAGACTGTCGTTAACTTCAGACCCTGAGAAGGGGGACCCACTCACCTTAGGGCCTGAAAGCCCAGGAGGAGAGCCTCAGCCTCCAGAGCTCAATAAAGACAAGGATGTCACTAGCACCACTGGTTCCTCCGAGGAGCTGTTAAGCCCAGAGGCAGGCTCTACAGCTGCAGGAGCAGCCCTCAAACCCAACCATCCTTCTCAGCGTTCCAGGTATGTTCCTCTGAGCACAGTTTCAGGGACAGGGTGACTACAGGTGGAGGTTGTCTCTGTTTTCTCCACAGCTGGCAATTGTCCTTCAGAGACTGACTGATTTACTTACTCATTCATTAATTTATTCATTCATGTACTTATTCAACAATACCTACTATGTACGAGGCTCTGTGCTAGGCTCTGGGATAGTGTGGTAGGCACGGCAGTTTTGGTTCTTGAATTTGGGGAGCTTACAGTCTAGTGGGGAAGGTAAACAAATACATACTTATTTATTATAAAAGTATGATAAGTGCTTAAAAAAACAAAACAAAACAGGGTGCCATAATAGAACAAAGAAGGAGTTGTTCTACTTTAGGTAGGGTGGTTAGGGAAGGATTCTGAGAAGTTAACATTTAAACTGAGAGCTGAGGATAGAAAGGAACCATCCATGTCAAGAGCAGGAAGAAGGAATTGCACAAAGTGAGAACAGCACACGTAAGGGCCCTGCTGTGGGAGGGCGTATGACACAATCAAGGAACTACAGGAAGGCACTGTAAGTAGGAGAGGAGCGGAGCTAAGCTGAGGTTGGAAAACTAAGTAG
>NW_007726548.1:545878-546460 GCF_000696425.1 Galeopterus variegatus
ACAGGAAGGCACTGTAAGTAGGAGAGGAGCGGAGCTAAGCTGAGGTTGGAAAACTAAGTAGTGGCTGGGATATGTGAGATTTTACATCACTGTTTAGTACAGTGAGAAGCTATTAAAAGGACTTAAGCAGAAGAGTGATGTGGTCTGATTGATTAGTTTTTAAAGTCCACTTTGGCTGTAGGTAATGGAAGGAGTCAACAGCAGTAGGAGGCCAACGCAAGAGGTGGGAGGAATTCCTGAGCAATTACCAGAGCTCTTGGCTTCCTACCCCCAGGCCCAGTGACCCTTGTAGCTAGTGGGTACTGCGGTCTGGAGCTGGAACAACAACATTTTCTATGACTTGATTTTCCTTCAGTCTCTCTGGGGATGAAGAAGATGAACTGTTTAAAGGGGCAACTCTGAAAGTTCCAAGGTCCAAAGCACAGCCTGAGGAGGACGAAGACGAGGTGGTAAGGAAATCCCAGGCACTGTCAGCTCCTCACGCCACCACCTGCGGGCCCTTTCCCATGAGCTCTGAGAATAGAGATGGAGTCTGCTGGTGGCCCGTTCCCTGGACTCTGTGTGCAGGGCCCTGTGGGAGCA
>NW_007726548.1:548112-562370 GCF_000696425.1 Galeopterus variegatus
TCTGAACCCATGGCCTTGGTGTTATCAGCACCACACTCTCCCAAGTGAGCCATGAGCCAGCTCTATGTTGAACTTTTTATTATTTTTTTTATTTTTATTTTTTATTTTTTGTCTTTTTGTCTTTTTTTTCCGTGTCCAGCAACGGATCGCAACCCTCAGTGTTGCCGGCCCCCATATGTTAGACTTTTTAATCTTTTCATTTTAACCCTTGACTTGGCGTTGTTAGCAACATGCTCTCCCAAGTGAGCTAACCGGCCATCCCTATATGGGGATCTGAACCCATGGCCTTGGTGTTATCAGCACCACACTCTCCCAAGTGAGCCACGAGCCAGCTCTATGTTGAACTTTTTAAATTCATAGCACATTATTGATATTAATGCTAATACCATCAAGTAACATCTATTTCTTGGATACTCTGAAAACTACTTTACGAACATTTTAATTTAGTCCTCTGCTAATCCAGTGATGAAGGCCCTTTTGTCCCATTTTATAGATCAGAGGATTGAGGCTTAGGAAGGTTAAATAACATAACTAAGGTTATAACTAAGGTTATAAATGCTGGTGAATGTAGAGCCAGAACTTTAGCCAGGACAGAACAGAAGCTGTGGGCCACACTTGGAAATCCTATACTTTCAGAGTTTAGAGATCACTTAATAGATGCCCAGAGGGAAGTCCAAAGTCCGTTAGTAGGTGTTCGTGATAGGATTAGCTCAGAGACCTCTGTACTCGCCCCACTGCCTTCCTTTTGGCCTGGCTCTGTGAAGACTGATTCCAGTCAATGGTAGTTTGCAAGAAGAGAAGGTACCTTAGTAGAGACTATTCAGTTTGTGCTTGTCTCTAGCCTCCGTCCTTGCTACCCCCATGGGACCTGTTTCCTGCCAATTCAGAGGAAAAGGGCCAGGAGCTCAAGTCATGAAAAGGGTGGGAGAGTCTCTCATGGCCCATTAATACACTTTATCCTCTTACCTGGTTGGAGGGAACATGGGTGAGGCCAGTGAGACCAGGGGAATGGGAGGCTGGGGCCCTGTGTTCCTGGGCTTCCTTCATCTCTTGGGATTCTCCACTTGGGAATGTGTCCAAGCCTCCAAATTCAACCCTCTCAAATGATGGGGTTCATGTCCAGAGCCAGTCAGGCCACCTTAGGCCACAACAACAGTGTTTTTTCAAATGTGATTGTATTCTTCCCACCCTGCCTTCATCTTCCTGCATCCTCTCTCCTCTCTTAGGGCTGCTCTAGTCCTCTGTTTCTTTCTCCTACTCCCTTCCCACCTCTTTGACCCTACTTTTTCCACTCAAAATGTGTGTTTCCACATGAGAGGAAAACCTGTCAAATCAATACATGTGCTTCACAAATAAATAACAAAATTAGCCAAACAAAGCTGGTCTTTTGTCTCTGTTAAAAGATTGCCTCCCTTCTCTGCACGCTTGTCTCAGCTATCTGGAAGCCTTGGTTTGCAGGCCTCAGGGGCAGTCCTTTCAGGACCCTCTCCTTTCTAACCCAGAGCCAGGAACAGATGTTAGATCACTTCACCTCACAGGCAGGAAGTCCAGCTGGTGTAGAGACAGCGAGCACTGACTACTCTTTCCTGTTTTGTCAGAGCATGAGGTTTGCAAGGCCTCAGGGGCAGTCCTTTCAGGACCCTCTCCTTTCTAACCCAGAGCCAGGAACAGATGTTAGATCACTTCACCTCACAGGCAAGAAGTCCAGCTGGTGTAGAGACAGCGAGCACTGACTACTCTTTCCTGTTTTGTCAGAGCATGAAGGGACGCCCGCCCCCAACACCCCTTTTTGGAGATGATGATGATGACGGTGACATTGACTGGCTGGGATGAAGACCCAGGAGACTGGTGCACAGGCTTCTCCACCAACCCTTCCCCAAGCATGATTTTGCACAGCCAGCCCTGGGTCTAGGTGAGCCACAGGGCGAGGTCAAGGTGAGCATCCTGAGGACAGTAGTTCAGGTGTCTGAGTTAGCCACTTTCTGAGGCCCCCACCTGACCTGGTGAAGAGGAGTGTGAGCCTGTCTTCAGAAAAGCTGGTGTTTTCAGCAGCCAGTTGAAGGAAGGGCTAGTAGGTTCCCCTGCAGCCAGTGACTTATAGGAGTCCTATCCTCTTTCAAGCTTTTTATTCTCTTCATTAACTCTCAGACTGACTTGGGAGTACTTCTCCAACTGCTTCCTAGGGCTCAACGGTGCCCCAGCGACAAGACCTGTTCCCTGGGCTGGGGTATCCCTCATAGAACCAAGGGTAGATTATACCATCTAAATCCTGGTGCGGTTAACAGCCTTGCCTGCAGTCTTGGGACGTGTCTTTTCTCTGCCTTAAATCTGATACAAGAGGTCAATGAATATATGAAACTAACAAAACTAAAATAAATGTCTGCAATGAAACTTGACTTGAGTCCTTGGAGAGAAACTGAGTTTGGATTGAAGGGCTAACAGTAGGAGTTGTGACAGGTCTGGGTCAGATAATGTGCAGAAACGTATTGTGATACGTCCCTTTGGTGCCTAACCCTAGAACTTTCAGGCTTTCAGAGAGAGTCACTACTCTGCTGTCTCAGCTCATCTCAGTCGTGTAAGGCTCAGGGCATTGTGGTTATCTGAGGACCAGTCCTGTCGTCCACTTGCTCCTGCAGGCTTGGTCCTACAGCCTAGAACGCCAATCAGAGAAGGCGGGAGGGTCTCTACATGCCACTGTCCATGGCACCTGAGGGATTCTTCACTTTGAAAGCAGCTTCCATTCCTTCTGAACTTGGGGCCAGGAATCATGCAAAGAAGAGCAGTGAAATTTTTGTGGTCATTTTACTTATTCTAGGATCTTCCAAAGACCATGCAACCAGTCATCAAAAAGTAGAATCATTAATTTAAAATATCCCTTGATTTTAAGTTTTTATAAGATAGGAACACAAATTCCACTCATCTGGCCAGACATTATCCTTGCAGGCTTTATGCTTGTCTCCCACATGCGGGCCCAGGAGAACGACCATTTATTGAACTTTGTTGTTTAACACGTAGGCACTGCTGTCTGACTCTTTACGCAGACTGTGTTATTGCCAACAACCCTTATAGAAAAAAATGTTATCCCCATTTTATAGAGGAGAAAACTGAGACTTAAAGAGTTGAAGTAACTTGTCCAAAGTTACATGGCTAGTAGGTGCAGAAGCAAGAATTCACACCCTGGCCATCTGATTTCAGAGCCTGGGCCCTTGGCCAGCATGTTAGTGTTCCCTGCCTGACCATCACTGGGTTGGGACAAGGAGGCGGTGATGCTTTTAGAAGTACAGGCTCCCAGTTCCCACCCCAAATCTCCTGAAACAGAATTTTATGGTAAAATAAAAAGAGTGCAGGATTTTCAGTATTCACGATTTACATTTACATCCCTGCTTCACTGGTCGCTGGGTGGCCTTTGCCAACTTACTTTCCCTCTCCACCTCTACCTGCTCATCTGAGTTGATGCAGAAATAGACTAGGGGCCAGGCTGCCTGGCTCTGCCACTTATTAGCTGGGTGAATTTATTTAATTTCTGTGTGCCTCAGCTTTCTCATCTCTAAGATGAGGACAGAAATAATTTCTACCTTGTGAGGATTAAATAAGTTAATATTTGTAAAGTGCTTAGAACACTGCCTGGTACATAATAAGCACTATATATGTATTTGTTACATTAAAAAACCATCTAAGTAGGGAAAATACCATCCTTTGTGACTTGGCTCTGAAGAATGTTGAAATGAGAGCAATGGATTAACTAAGTTTAAGTATATAATCAATCTCTACAGCATAGATTTTAAAAAATTTTAAGCCCTCTATACTATAAAAGCCACAAATATATTACCACAATTAAAGAGACGGTATCAAATTGAAGAGGTTACTAATCACCCATGGAGGTGCCCCAGGGGAGCGAGCCATAGCTGGTCAGGACTTAGAGATGGATTGATGAAGCTCCCTCAGCAGGACTACACTGGATGTCAGAAATCTTATACCTTTTGAGACACTGGACAGCTTTCCCAGTCCCTGCACACATGGGGAGAATGCACTGATCAATCTCAAAGGTGTCACGTACTTTACTTTCAGTTACTTCTTATAAATTAAAAAGTGGTTGTGATATTTTTGTTTCTGCCCCTAGGAAGAGAAGGTACTAATAATCGTGCCAACACAGGTTTTTATAGTCCATGTTATAGTGATTTTTCTTATAATGGGCACAGTATTTCAGGGCTGGGTTTCCCTGAGCACAGAGTTGTCTTCATAGCAGGGGGACAGACATGCTCCTCAAAGATCCTCATAGAGAGCTGCCAGTTAGTTCCATTTACCCCACTCAGTCCTGCAGTTGTTCTAGGGGATCGTGTGCTCGCTGTTAGAATGAGGAGAAACAGATCAGTCACAGACTGTTTAAAAATATATATTTATTAAAGCGTATTTGTTTTTAATTCCCAAAGCTTAAGACCATCTTTTCACCTAGCCCATGAGGTACTTGAGCATAGATATCTCAGTATACAGCAGTGGTTTTCTCTCCCTGGATCTTTGTTTCCTTTTTTCATAAAGTGAAGAGGCTCAACTATTTGGAGAGTCCCATCTAACTCTAAAACTGTTCATGGCTTTGGTTTGACTGCTTATTGCATGACAAGCGTGGCTTACCCAGTATTTTAAGTGAATGAATCAGTTTCTCCACTAGATCATTAGGAGTGAGCAGTAATAAATAGAGAATACTAAGTATTGAATAGTATTAAGTGCAGTTTTCTGTTCTACAAAAAAGGAGGATCAGGATAAGAGGAGACATTAAGGCCATGAAGAGCTTCCCAGACACCCAAAGCTATTAGATGATCTTCCTCCTGCAGGCAATGCCATCTGATGGGAGGAGCTCAGTCTATCCAGACAAGCCAGAAGGTTTGATAACAATCCTTCCCCTCTGCCTTTACTCAGGTGTCACTTATTCTCCCCACAAGAAAGGCAAACAGGTCTCAGCAGATGTTGCCATCCCTCATGAATAAAATGAAATCATTTCATTTAAAATTTTGTTTTGTATGAATATGCAAAATTGCCAACCAGGAGTTCAGTGGGAAAAATGAAAAATCTTTGTCAACATGATCCGTAGTAGAGACTATCTTCATGTGTTCCAAAGGCAGAAAGGTGAGAAAAGGGAGCTAGTTTGGTTTCTGTCTCCCAAAGGCAGAAGAGGTCAGGAAGTCAAATGGAAGATGCTCTTGTAGATAAGGCACAAAGCAGGAGAGCAGAGGGTATCAGGTTCCATGCTCTTCATCACTCAGAACCCATCTCCCTGTCTTGAAGATCTTTGGAAATTATTAAGTTTTGACTCACAGAGATGTACTGTCATGGGCTCAGCAACCCCACCCACAGGTTCTGTTCTCTCCATTCTCCCTTTGGTCACAGCAGCCTTCTTAAGGCACAAGACTCGGCCTGGGCCCTGTGCAGGCTGGCTGAGGAGGAAGGTGGCTGCAATGGCCTCTGAACTCCAGGGAACAAGTGCTGGCTTCAGCTCAAAGTTTCCAGGGTCTGGGAACTAGGTGAGGAACAGCCATAAGAAAACGCAGCTGCACTCAGTATCTGGAAGAAGAGGTCCCAGTTCCCTCAAGCATCAGTGCCTGCACATCCCTCCTCAGCTAAACTGTGCTGAGAAATGGGTAGACTAGGTAGTAGCCCACAGCAGAGCCCAGGACCACACCGAGGAAGATCCACGTGTTGTAGGACATTACAGCCAGCATCATGAAGTAGCCGATGACCACCTGAGCTACGTGGATTAACGACTGGCCAAGGTGACACAAAACCCACCTAGATAAAAAGGAGAACCAAGTTAATGCTGGTAATGAGCTGGAAACTGGGAGTTGATGTCAGGGAGTAGAAAGGGCTATTGAGTTAGAGGACTGGCTTATAATTTGTATTCTCAACACAGGAGAGATTTCTTTTTAGAGAGACATATCTCTACCACATTTAACTCTGAGCTTCTTAGAATCCTAGGCAGAAGGGAAAATGATGAGATATGAATCTTGTCTGATAAGGGATATGAGGAAATCATCAGGTAGGCAGACTTTTCCCCCGAATCTACTGCGGGAGGTGGTTTGACAATGAAAAGAGCATGCACTTTGGTGACAAATCAGTTCCCAGCTCTGCCACTTACTAAATGTGGCCTAGCACAAATGTCTTAACCTCTCTAAACTTAAATTTCCTCATTAGTAAAATGGGAATAAGAACACCTTGCAGGGTGCTTGTGAAGACGTGAGACACCCATGTAGGGTAGCTGGTGATGGAGCAGGCAGGCTCACTAAGCACAGGTGAGGCTGGAGCTGGAGAGAGGGCAGAATAGGGACCCTAAATGGTTGCCCAATCACAGTGGGAAGGGAAGGGAGGAAAGGAGAGAAGAGGGTGCCTCCCTCCCCCGCCAATGGGATATATTGCTGACAGCAATTTTTATCACTTGCTTTTGGACAGCTGCAGATCCCCTCCTGGGTTTGGAAGCCTAGTGACCTAGGGGAGGGCTGAGTGGCCACAGCTCTTGCTAGATAAAGGCCTACACCAGAGTTCTGAAGATCACAGTTCCCTAATGAAATCCTTCTGAGCCTCCCAAGTGGCTGTTCATAGAGAGAACTTTGGCCTGGGCATCAAGAGACCTGAGCTCTCATTCATTGTTCTAACTGTAACCACTTTGGCAAGTCCTTGTCCTCCCTGGGCCCCAATTTCCTTTCTGTGAAGTGGGGTGATGCTCTCTGGGCTCAGGGTGAATGTGAGTACTCTGCCCATTCCCCACACTGAGTGCCTCTACCTGAGGCGGGTTCTGCTGACTGGGGGTGAATCTGTGCCTGCAGAATCCAGGTCTGTCTCAGCGATGTTCTGCTGGCTGGCGGAGGTGGGCAGGCTCACCAGAGCCTGGTGGACCAGCTTGACTTTGCCAACCTTGATGCCTTCATACAGTACAGCCAGGAGCAGGACCACCAACACCGAAAGGGCCATGCCTGTCAAAAGAGGCTGCGTTGCAGAGGACTGACCTGGCAAGCACTGCTTCCCTTCTAGCCGCTCCCGGAGATGTGGCCAAGGTGGCAGAAGAGCACCTTCACCCACTCCCTCCAAAGCCACTGCATTGACCTCTCTTGCATCTTCTTCCCCACCCTCACTGAGCTCAGAACTTCTTCACTGTCCCTTCTCCCTCTCCAGACCTTTCTTGGTAGGATTGGCCTACTGGAGTGTAGTTTGGACATCAGGAAGAGAAGAAACCTAGAAAAACCAGGGACTGAAGCTGAAGAAGCGATATACCATCGCCCAGCCACTCCCCCAGCAAGTGGCACAGATCTCTGTCATGACCTCCTGTTAAGAGAAGAGTACCTACAGCAAGGTCCTGTTTACATATATACAGAAAGGGTCTGGAAGGAAGGGTATACAGTAAAGGAGGAATAGTTAGCTCAGCAAAGTATACAGGTGGTTTTCATTTTCTTCTTGCCTAATTAAAGTTTCTCCTATGAGTACGTATTACTTTTATAAGAGCGGGAGGAAAAACAGTTATTTTCCAGAAAACATTAAGTGCTTACTGAGCTGCTGTGTAAAATCAACTGCCAGTTGCTACTTCTATTTCACATGTGGAGGGATAATAAATGGTGCAGCTAAATATTTCTCTGGGCTCTGTGACCTAGTAAGAAATAAACATTTGGTCTCTGCCCTGTGTTTCCTGGTACAGAGCTCCTAAAACCTTTGGAAACACCGAAAGTGGTAAATCTTTTTGTATTCTAATAAGATAACTGGTTTCTGGGGGTTCCAGGATAGCCTCAGGATGGGGGCAAATGGTGCAGCTAAATATTTCTCTGGGCTCTGTGACCTAGTAAGAAATAAACATTTGGTCTATGCCCTGTGTTTCCTGGTACAGAGCTCCTAAAACCTTTGGAAACTCCGAAAGTGGTAAATCTTTTTGTATTCTAATAAGATAACTGGTTTCTGGGGGTTCCAGGATAGCCTCAGGATGGGGGGTAGTTGCTGGGGGAACCAACCATGTGATTAGAGGGTTGGAACTTTCTGCCTACCCAGAGCAACCCTGTTACTAAATGTATATATAAGCCTTTATTTGTCCAAATGACAGCATCCTCTCCATGTGTACTCTTCTGTGTCTGTCTTTATCATCCAATTGTACCTTGAATATGGGTTCCATTTAGTTCACACAGACCTACCTTATTTTTCCCAGTGGCCTCATAGCATCTTTGAGATCATATTTTCCAAAGACAACCACCAATATATTCCACCCCACATGCTGTTCCTACAGTGTCAACATTCCTGCCATCAAGTGGTAAGATCCATGTTCCCTCCCCTTTAACCTGGGAAGCCCTTTGTGACCACCTCAGCCAGTACAGGTAGAAGTAATGCTATGTGACTTCCAAGGCTGGGTCTTAAAAATCTCATGTACTTCTACCTTGTTCTCTTGGGACCTAGCCACTCTGCCACAAGGCAGCCCAGGCCATAGGAGATGCCACATGTAGATGTCTGGCCAACAACCCCGCTGAGGTCCTAGCTAACAACCAGCATGAAAGTGAGGAACTCTTCAGATGACTCTAGTTCCAGCAATTGTCTGACTATACCTGCATGAGAGATCTTGAGTGAGGACCACACTGAGCCCAGTCAACTCACAGAACCTTGAAAGAGAATAATAACATGACTGTCGTTTAAAGCCACTGTGTTTATTCAGCAGTAGGTAGCTGGAATGGTAACTCATTGTAGGGATGGCCATAATTCATTTGATCCGCATGTGCAGTGATGTCCATTTGGGCTGTTTCCAGTCTGTTTGGGAGGGGAAGGGGGGGGGCACAGCTGGCTGGTACAGGGATTAAACCCTGAACCTTGGTGTTAGAATCTATTTTTAAGATGTAGTTATTTAAGTTGAAAAGTAACTCCATCATGAATTAGTGGCAAACTCTGCCTTTTCAAGTCAAAGGAATACTCTTCCCTTTCAAATTGGTGTCTCATCTGAGATCCAAGGCTGCAGCAGCTGCTGTGAGCTTCTGAACTGATGCTGACAGTGACTCCTGGATGAGGGAGGTGCTGGGGGCAACAGGAGGCCTTGGTCTAGTTCTGGCTCCAATGATTACTCACTGTGTGACCCTGCACGAGTCTTTTCTCCTCTATGGGTTTCAGTTCCTTCCCCTATAATACAGGGAAAAGCTGCCTACCAGGCCTCTTTCTCAGTGCCTTTGTGAGGATCAGTGAGATAATGAAGCCCTTTGCAATCTGAAGGGTAGTGGTTGCAAATGGAATTATAAATCCAAAGTTCTGCACAATGTTTATACCAGAAGAGTCGCTCACTTAAATGCCCACAGAGAATAAAGAGAACCCAGGTTCTCCACTGCCTGGCACTATAAGGCTTCTCAAGTTATAAGTCTGGGCTTCCCAATTCTTACCTGCAGAACTGTGGACACTCCAGAAATCAAACAGAAGCACCACTTTATCTGAGAAGATGAAATGCATCTGAAAGAGAAGGCAACTGCATCACAGGGGGCTTAGGGAAGTGGAAATCATGGTCCCTAATGTTCTCCAGCAGTCTCCTCTGGAAGCTTGGGAAAATAGGGTCACTGGACTGAAGTGCTGGAAGGGCCATTAGAGGTCATCAGGGCCTACTGAGGCCAGACTGAGCAGGGACTTACCCAAGCAGGTCAGTAGCAGAACGGCAATTAAGATGGCCTAGCTCTATGTGGAAGTGAAGGTGGGGGAGTGTCCATCCTTGTGGGTCAATCAGGCTCAGGATGTCACAGTGCCCTCAGGCTATGCAGGGATGTCCCACTGTCCCTACTTACCCCTGATGCCTAGCCATTCTGCTCCAGTTCCAGAAAGGCTTCCCTGAGGGGAGCTGTAGCTCAGGATGTCACAGTGCCCTCAGGCTATGCAGGGATGTCCCACTGTCCCTACTTACCCCTGGGGCCTAGCCATTCTGCTCCAGTTCCAGAAAGGCTTCCCTGAGGGGAGCTGTACGATGGAAGCATAAGAGTCCTTTGTCCTGGTAAATCAGGCAGATCCAGCAGTGTTTATCAAGAAAGGGGCCCAGGGGCAGTATTCCACATCTGTTCACTCATTCACTAAACATTTGCTGAGCCAGTTCTGTGCCCAGCACTAAGGAGAGAGGTTAATGTCTCTGCCCTTGATGAGTTCACAGCCCTACAGGAAAGACAAGGAAAAAGCAATGGCCATGTAGTGCCTGTCTGAATGCCCTTTTCAGAGAGTGCCAGCTTCACCCTTGTATTCAGGATGGCATCAATAGCTTTTTATACATTATCTCATTTCAATGTCACAACAGTCCTCTGTGTGACAGGGACAATTAGGCCCATTTTCCAGGAAGGAAAACTAGGGAAACTAGGTCACAAAGCTAGTAAGTTGGCAGAGCTGGGATTCAACGATGAATCAAGCTGAATGCCAAAGCCCTTTGCATTCCAGGACACTGTGCTGCCTCGCAATCTCCAAGAAAGGAGGATAAGCCACTGCAGGGATCAAACTTCCTGACGATGTTATCAGCACCATACTCTAACCAACTGACCTAACTGGCCAGCCCGAGATTGTGATTTGAAATGTCCACACCAAGCTTAATGACTGTGTTTGGCAAGACTAAGGCCCAGTGGATCAATCAGTTAGTTCACCCTCTCAGGGAAGGGAAGGTCCCATCTAGTCGCCAGGTAAGCCCTCCTTGGCCCACAGAAGCAGCTTTACAAACACTGTCTGTGCTCACTCAGCTACGGAGATCCTGGCTGAGTTGGGATCAGCTTGTGGAAGCCTTTGCCTTCTAAGACAATAGCCAAATATTAGAGTCCTTGAATGTCAGCACTAGAGGTGTCCTCAGAGAGTTTTTAGTCCCCCTGGCTTTAAAGTTTTTATTGCCAGGGAACACTGGCAAACAAAATCTTGCTTGTAATTCCATTATGTAGAACACAGGGCTCTGGGTGAAGAGGAGAGAGAGGTACGAGCTCTGCTGAAACGGAGTTCGCTGATCTGGTCCACTCTATTCCTTCTCCACCCCCTCTCATTTCCAGCTGGGGAAAATAGTCCCAAGAGGGAAAGGGATTTCCAAGATATCATAAGAAGTCTAGTTGCTCTCAATTTGTGTTCAAGGGGCGAGGACCTGGAGAGAGACTATGGGTTCTCATGAAGGTTGTGGGCGCCATCAGTTCTCAGAGGGAGTTCAGGGTGAGGTAAACGTCAGTGGGTGGGGTGGAGGGATAGGCAGTTTGATTAGGTGCCAGTGTGTCAGGAAGCTGTGCTGTGTGAGTGCTCCATGGCCTCCCGAAAACCAGAGCCACAAACTTCTCTTTGCAGATGACAGCCCTAAACCACAGGCCATATAAGTTTTAGCCTTCTCCACCCCTCCCCCTGTCGAAATTTAGGATCAAAGAACATAGTAAAGAATAGTAGGTTGAGTCTAGGATTTGGAACAAAACAGATGTGTTAATCAGGGACTCTCTCAGTCCTCAGTTTCCTCCTAAAGAAGCTTAGAGAAAACACTCCAAAGTCATTCACACAAGGTGACATACAGTAAGGGCTCAATAACCCAAGTTGCCTTCTTTCCTGTACGTGTCAAAGCTGGGGGCAGTGTTCCTCAAAAGTGTATGGAAGAACCATAGGATGTTAAGAGGTACATTGAAAAATGGATTCTGTAGTCAAGTAAGTTTGGGAGAAACTAGAATTGGGCAAAATAGAGCTTAACAGCTCTTTTTGCTGCCAGAAGGCTGAACCTGGAACCCTCTTTCCCCTTTTCTTCTGAGCATCCTGTGGGAGAATATCTCATAGAATGCACTTTGGGAAGTGCTCATCTACAGCCACCCTCTTTTCTCATACTTGGGGGAAAATAACACCTATTGAGTATTCTGTGCCAGGCACTACTCTGAAACTGTTATGTGTCTTAACTCACTTATAAGAGGAAATTACCCTTCTTAACTCCATTTTATAGATGAGAATACTAAGGCACAGAGAGTTTAAGTAACTTGCCAAGTTGCATAGCTAGGATTTTGCCTAGGCAGGCTGGCTCCAGATTCTTTGCTCCTAACTGCTCTCAACACAACCTTTCAGAGTGACACAGGAAGCCCAAGAGGCAGTTGTGACATGCCCAAGGTCACACCTTGCCTAGGCAGGCTGGCTCCAGATTCTTTGCTCCTAACTGCTCTCAACACAACCTTTCAGAATGACACAGGAAGCCCAAGAGGCAGTTGTGACATGCCCAAGGTCACACCGTGAGTAGATGGTAGCATCAGGACTAGAACCTGGGTCTTCTTACTAGGCCCTTATTTGACACAGGAGGAAAACAGATGCTAAGATGTGGAGATGAGCCTGCTGTAGTTTGCAGTTCTAGCAGAAATGAAGGCTGGGCTGTCTTTTGGTTGTTAGTTTTAACATTTCAGAAAGAAGGTGTGAAAACAGCAGAAGAGGCAAATATGGCCACTTTGGGAGAAAAGAAGGGAAGAAATTTGCAAGGGGAAGGAAAAGATGAGAAAAAGTCTCTGTGCAACTAGGACAGCTATGCTCAGTCCATCCTAAGGATGTTCAACCAGTAGTTGGCCAGTATTTCCTGAAAGACAAAGAGCTTATACTAAATAATCAAAGGAAAGAAACAAAGATCAGTCAGGGGATTGGAAAGTAAGGCCAGAGCCCAGGTGGCAATAGCTGGAAAACAGGATGGAAAGGCAAAGAGGAAGGGGTGGAGGTAGGGACAGGAGTGGAACACAGGTGTGGATAAGCAATACTGTCATACCTGGATCTGCAGAGACAGAGTAAATTCCAGGTGAATCACTGGGTGTGGCGGAGCGTGCCCTGGCCTGGGAGACCGTGGGCCAGCAATGAGCCTCACACTGGCAAGGGGCTTCAGCAGCGTCACCTTAGAATCTCCAGGGCCTTATTAAAAATGCAGATTCCTGGGCCTCCTCAGACCCCTAAATCAGAATCCAGGGACAGAGTTGCAGGAGGCAAGGGAGGCATAAGATTTTATCCAGCCCCTTTCTGGGGATTCTGATGTTTGTTACAGCTTGAACAGAGGTAGCAAAACCTAGTGGTTAAGGACACAGCTTCTAAAGCTGCACTGCTTGGTTCTGCCTCCCAGCTCTGCTAGGAACCAGCTGCATGACCTTCAGTTACTGACACACAGTAAGCTCCCTCTGGACCTCAGTCTCCTCATCTGTAAAATGAGAATAGGACTCTGGGAACCCTTTCCCGTGGTTTAGCCTCACTCACAGGCCCCTGTTAACATGGTACAGACAGGCTCCTCGCTTGAGCTCCACTCCTACTCTGAAACCCCACAAAAGAAAAAAAAGGAATGTGCCTGTTTCTGGGTTGGGTGGGGGACCTCATCCGTGCATCTCCTTAATCCCCGAGTTCAGACTTGGACACTGCAGCTTTAAGTTTGGTAGAGACCTGGAAATAGACCTGTTGTTCTATTCCATGTGCTTACCAAACATGCCTTTCAGTGCTGAAAGGGTTCTGATTCATGTCACCAACCCCTGCCTGTCCCTACTCAGGGACTGAGCTCACTGGAGACCCTGGATCTCAGTACAGAGAAAGAATGTAGAACCATCTGATTGAACAGAACAGCCATTCAGCTACTGTATCTTCAGAGGGCCTGCATGTGCTCACCTTCCATCCTTCATCTGTGTCATTTCCTGTGACATCTCTACAGGTGCCTACTATTATGAACCCCATTAAATCAACAAGAAAGGCAAAGAAAGGCCCACTTATCTGCCCAAGCAGATAAGGTTCCCAGTGATCAGGTACCCAGAGCCAGAGATCTTTCTGGAAAGCCTGTTTTGATTCTCAAACCTCAGCATGCACAACAAGCACTCTGGATGTTTCTGGGAAACATGTCTGTGGGGCCACACTCTGAGAAATCATCTGAACTGTGATGCTCTCTTGCCACTTGGTAGGGACTGGTCAAGTAAAGTGTGTTATAGCCACAAAATGGAAATTTAGGCAGTCATTTAAAAATCATGTTGAACAATTTAAAAATAAAAATAGCTTTTTATACCTCTAATATGAAAGTGGTACTTGTTCAATGTAAAAAGCTCAAATGGTAGCAAAAAAAAGGTGATCATTTTGAGTCCTACTACCCAGAGATATCTCCTGTTAGGAAAAACATTATTTGTTGACATGGCAAAATGTTCACAAAATATTGATATGCAACAGGAACCAGGTACAAATAATCCTCTGAAACTCCATTTACACTGGAACTGCACTCATTCAACTTCAGCAGAAGCCTCCAGCACCATCTCTGCCAGGTTTGGACGGGGGGGGGGGGGGGGGGGGGGGGGGGG
>NW_007726548.1:563647-565520 GCF_000696425.1 Galeopterus variegatus
AGCACATGGGATTCCAAGCTGCAGTTCCAGTTAAAGGGCTTTGTGGTCAAATATGCAAGGGACACAGCCCCGATCTTATTTTTCCAGTAGGGATGAGTCTGGGCCTTTGGCAGTTTCGCTTATCTGTGCTTTATTCAGGGCCCCATCCTGGCAGGGAGGAGCACTGGTGAAGGAGGGAGCAGTTTTCTGGGACTTGTTTTCTTCTTTGTTTTCTCATTTGGGGTTACTTACACTTTAAGAAAAGCTCCCTCATTTATAAACTACAGTTCAGAGGAGATTAAGGTCCCAGTTCTGCTGCTGACTGGCTGGAGAACTTTTCTCAAACAGTCCCATCTACTTCCCCTTTCAGAGGACCAACAGGAGGCGGGATGGGAGTTTGACTAAATGGCCTCTATAGGCTTCCTGTATCTTAAATTCTATGGCATTCTGCATGGGATGAAGAAACTGATATGATTTCTTCAAAGACCAAAGTGTCTTGCAAGCTGTCATTCTCTCCAGCCCAGGTGAACCCTACCAAGAAAAACAGTTGGTCTGAAACCCTAACGTAGGGAGGAAGGAAAGCATCTGGGTCAGCTTTATTCCCCGGAAAATGAGAATTTGCCACGGGCAGCGCCGGGCCGGGGGTGTGCGCTCGGCGTGAGCGCAGGGTCGCAAGCGGCAATTGCACTGGGGCTTCCCACTTCGTGGGAGCCTCCCCGGAATCTCCCCAACTCCCTGCCTTCCCGCCGGAGCTCTGGGGCTGGGGACCCCCGACAGGGCTGTCTTCCCCACTGCCCCCCCCAATCTCATGCTGCGCCCCAGCAGGTGCTCAGTAACTGCTCGGCTAGCCGGACTGACTCCCAGCCGGAGGGACAAATAAAAAGAAAACCCCAAAGCCATTGCAGACTACCTGCAGCGTCCCCCCAACCCCGTTCTGGCCATTGACAACGCTGCCCACATAGCCCCTCGCCAGCCCTCAGACAGGATCTTGGGGGTGCCGGGGAGGCTGCCCCAGGGGAGCCCGTTCCAGCCGCCCACCCGCATCGTCTCCTCTCCTCTCCCGAGTGAGGCCCGGGACTCACCGCTATGGTGAGTGCGCGGGGCGGACGCCGGGGCCGCNTGGCATGAATGGAATGCCTCCAGTGGCTAATTAGGGAGATTCCATACTGGTTTCCTTCTATCATCTTTGGGCCTGGGCCAGTTATCTCAGGGGCCCCAAATGGCCCAGATAACTTTTGCGATAGACCTGAACACCCACAGAACAGTAAAATTAATTCAACCAACATTTCCTTTTATTGTGCTAGGGATATGCATACCCTAGAGTTACGGAGATGAATGAGATCATTGATTAGGGGAGACAGAGAAGTGAACAGATAATTACAACAGGGTGGTGTTAGAGAGAGGGAGGCACAGTGCAGCCTTCTGAGGGATACTGGGGACAAAGCCACCTGGGAAACACCTGACCCAGCCAAGGGGCGGGTGGCTAGGACAGTTCTGACGCAGAATGAGCAGGAGGCAGCCAGGAAGACAGACTGTATAGTATACTCAGAGCTGGAAGTAGCCACAGAGAGCATCTGGTTCCACCTCCCTAGGGAGTCTGAAGCCCAGGAGGGACATTCACCCAAGTCACTCAGCCTTCCCTACTCCTGCTTTTTTGCTGTAGGAAAAGATTAAAATCAGCACATGGGATTCCAAGCTGCAGTTCCAGTTAAAGGGCTTTGTGGTCAAATATGCAAGGGGCACAGCCCCGATCTTATTTTTCCAGTAGGGATGAGTCTGGGCCTTTGGCAGTTTCGCTTATCTGTGCTTTATTCAGGGCCCCATCCTGGCAGAGAGGAGCACTGGTGAAGGAGGGAGCAGTTTTCTGGGACTTGTTTTCTTCTTTGTTTTCTCA
>NW_007726548.1:566263-569836 GCF_000696425.1 Galeopterus variegatus
AGCTAACTGGCCATCCCTATATGGGATCCGAACCCAGGGCCTTGGTGTTATCAGCACCGCAGCCACGTCCGGCCCAGCCCCTTACTGTTTTGACTTGACTTTGTCTTGGCAATTATCGTAAAAATGTCTATTGCTCTTTGTAATAAAACACAGCAAGTTTAATGCATGAGGAACTGAAACTGAGAAGTCCGTCCTATGGACGTAATAGCAACAAATTAGGAGAAAATTAAATCAATTATGTCCCAGACTTTTAATGTAGATTTTAAAAGATAATTACATTTTTCTTTTTTAAAAACGTCTTTTCCAATCTGATAAGCCAAAAGCATTGCACAGTTGTAATTTTATTGTTTTTTTTGTGTGTGTTTGTTTTTTGTTTTTGTTCTTAGGGTGGTAAACGTTTTTTTCGTGTTATTTGCATTTTTGTGTATCACCTGTCCATTTCATTGATCCAGTTTTTTTTTTTTTTTGTCTTTTGTCTTTTTCCGTGTCCGGCAACGGATCGCAACCCTCAGTGTTGCCCCCGTACCGGACCGGGGACCGGCAACGGGATCGCAACCCTCGGTGCCGCTTCCCGTGCCTCGCTCAGCCAGTGAGCGGGTTTTGGTCCATATGTGGGATCCGACCGGACCGGGGACCGGCAACGGGATCGCAACCCTCGGTGCCGCTTCCCGTGCCTCGCTCAGCCAGTGAGCGGGAACCGGTCCGTATGTGGGATCCGAACCCTCGGGCGGGAGCACCGCCGCGCTTCCCAAGCGGCGCACTATCCAGTGCGCCACCGGGC
This sequence comes from Galeopterus variegatus, assembly GCF_000696425.1. Taxonomy (NCBI): domain Eukaryota; kingdom Metazoa; phylum Chordata; class Mammalia; order Dermoptera; family Cynocephalidae; genus Galeopterus; species Galeopterus variegatus. Next base: position 567,045 of record NW_007726548.1, read on the forward strand.
CGGCCCATTGATCCAGTTTTTTGTTGGGGTGTTTTTGGAGGGTGACTTTTAACAGCATTTAATTCTTAAATATATTTAGGAACCCTTGCCGATCATCCTATGAGTAAAGGGGCTTCTCAGAGAAACCTTACCAGGGACAGTATTAGCAGAGACTTGAGCCTGAGGTGTGACCTCAGTTCAAATCCAGAGCCATCAAGTATTGGCTATGGGAACCTAGGCAAATAGCTTTACATTTCTGAGCCTTCTCAGTTTCCTGGTCAGTAAAATGAAAATAATAATAGAATCTATGTCATAGAGATATTGTAAGACAAATGAAAACATGCATGTTAAATTCTCAGCATAAAATTTAGCAGTGGGAGCTTGCTCAATAAATGGTAGACATTATCATCATTAGCAGCAAATACTTCTGTTGTGGAGAGGAAGCCATCTGCAAAAGGTCAAGCCACTTGTTCAAGGTCACACAGCTTCTAAGAGCCTCAATCTGAATGCCCATGGGGGTTAGGGAGCAGTGAGGGACTGGGGAAGCCTCAGAGAAAGCACACAGGCAGTAGGCACTGTGACAGGTCTGGGAGAGAGGGCAGCTGCTGTTGGGATGTGCTTGGCCATGGGGAAGCAGGGAAGCAATGGGGAGAAGGGCTATGGGCATCCTTGAAGCATCCGGGTCTCAAGACCTGGGAAGGGATTTGGGGACTTGGGTGTGCTTTTTCACCTCTCTGGGCCTCACCTGGAAAGCAGGAGAAAGAAGATTTGACCTTCACACAAGGCAGCTCCTATTCACCCCACCCCCCCACCCCCATCTAAGGATCGGCAACACAGCCTTATTCATTTGACTGTTTTTGTTGGCTTTTTCACAATCTGATGACCTTCACACTTAGTTCTAACTTCTTTATGGGTGTTATGGTTATGACACTTAGTCCTAAAGTCATAAAGTGCCCCATTCCTTTCGAGCCACCAGAGACCCTCCCCCCTCCAGTCCCCAAAAAGAGAACTGGATGCAAACCACAGAATTCTAGATCATAAGATCACACCACAGCCACCCAAGCCTTGGTCCATGGCAAAAGATTCTTTCTGGATTTGTATTTTGACTCCTCTCTTCTCAAGGAACGACAGAGAATCTGTCGTTGCCTTTCCAGCACACACCTAGAGCCCCCAGGACAGAATCCCCAGTCAGAAAAGGTGCTGTTTCAGGTGTCACAATGATCACTGAGGGGCCCTTTAACCCAGCTGCTGAGCTCATCCATAGTCAGGTGGTGGAGGGGAAATCCGACCGGTCATTTTTCCTTGTGAGGTTTAGTAGAGGAACTTGAGATCTCACGGAAAGACCACATGCACAAAATGTTATTCCTGCAGAATATCGGGTCTTGTGCAAACAGTACCGTGTAACCCTAAGCATGTCACCGCTCCTCTCTGGGCCTTGGTGTTCCCATCTGTACAGTGAAGGGTGGAATGGATGACTTGTAACTGCCCCTTTACATGCTGATGGTCTGCAGTTGTAAGTGAGCTTATGGTGGAGTTGAATACTTTATGGCCAGGACTTCTGTATGTTTTCCATATGGCTCCATTCAGCTAACCTCCCATGTTCTCCCACATGATGCCTCTATTATTTTATCTGTATGTCAGGAGCAGCATTATGTATTTGATGTATGTGGCACAGGGACAGCGTGCACATTCAAGGTTGGCCAGAGTATGGAAACAGTGTGCATGTGTGTGTGTGTGTGTGCCTTTAGTGGACTTTGTGCTGGTAAGTGGAGAAAGAAAGAGCCCAGGACACCAGTAACCTGAAGGCCATGTTTAAAGTCAGGACTTTATTCAGGGACAATAAGGAAATGCCAAAGGGTTTTTAATGCATATTTTTCTCCCTGTATTTTTTCCTTTTCTTTCCCAAATGTCACTCTCTTAGTGAGGCCACCCTGACCACCTTACGTAAAACTGCAGTCTCCCTTGTACCTCTGGTCCCGCTTACTCTACTTTATTTTTTTTCCATAGTACTTATCACTCTTTAATATGCTTACTCATTATTCATTATTTCTTTCTCTCCACTCAAATGGAAGCTCAAGGAGAACAGGGATTTCTGTGTTTTTGTTCAGGAAGGCACATAGTAGACTGTCAATGAATATTTGTTGAATGAATGAATGAAGCCAAGCAGGGAGCTGCTGTGTGTTTCATTGCTTCAGAGGGGGGAAGGGACAAAAAACAGAAGGAGTTTCTGAGACATGATTTTTTTTTTCCCATGAGAGTTGTGGCTTGTTTGGGGTGGTTTGCAGGAGAAGTAAGAAAGTCATTTATGGAGAAGCAGGAGGAAGAACATAATGCCCTCCCTGCACTATATCAATCTAAAAGAGAGAGCAAGAATGGAGGGTCCTAAAGCAACAGGATTGGGCAAGCTTTCGGCAGGGTCACCCGGGGAAGACCCAGGAGGAATGGCAGGGGGCAGACGGGGGCTCGGCAGACAGGAGAGAGGACACTACTCCCCAGGGCAGGGAAGGAGCAGCAGAGACACTTTGCAGCCCAGGACAAAGATAGCAAACCCAAGCTTGGCCCTGCCTCATGAACTCAGACCAGGGGAAGAAAGACAAGCCATCATACAAAGAAACAATCCATTTGAAGGGAGTTGAAAAGAAAAACTGAGGGCTCCATCAGGAAACCCCAGCCTTGCGTTGCAAAGTCTTAGGAACACTTAAACAGAAGGGAGGCAGGAATTGTGACAAGATCCTGGGAGGCATCCTACCTTTCAGCCCTCTTCCCCTTGCACTTTCTGGGCCATGAATATCTTTTGATGCTCACTGAGGGCA
>NW_007726548.1:569879-571119 GCF_000696425.1 Galeopterus variegatus
ATCCATTTGAAGGGAGTTGAAAAGAAAAACTGAGGGCTCCATCAGGAAACCCCAGCCTTGCGTTGCAAAGTCTTAGGAACACTTAAACAGAAGGGAGGCAGGAATTGTGACAAGATCCTGGGAGGCATCCTACCTCTCAGCCCTCTTCCCCTTGCACTTTCTGGGCCATGAATATCTTTTGATGCTCACTGAGGGCATTTGGATCAGCTGATTCCTCTTGTGTAAACATTGAGCTGGGTCCACATTGCTAATTCCTCCTGTATCTAACTTCCCTCTATCTACAAAGGCTCTCACTGTCTCCCTGGATCCTTACAGCAATCCAGGGCCAGAAGGGCAGAGATGACAACCCAGAAAGGAGGTGGGACTTACCTAGGGTCTACCATGAGTCAGCGGCAGATCAAGCCACCCAACTTGCCCCTGCCCAGCACTGTGGCCAACTCCAGAAGGCTGTGAGCAGCTGCTGCAGCTTCAGACTAGATGCAAGGTGAGATTTCAATGACATGAGAAAAGGACTGTTGGCCCAGGAGAGGTCCAGACATTCTACCCAAATGTCCCTGAGACACTTCCTGGGATAACCCCCAGCAGGACCTTGAGATACCATGCTTGACTTGTGTGGTGGTATTAAAACTACAAGTTCTTTGACATTCTGTCGGGGTTTCTGTTCTTTCTGGGCCAACCTTAGTGACTCACATACAACCAGTAGAATATAGCTCAGGTGTTGCTATATAACTTCAGAGGCTAGGTCAGAAAAGGAATTCAGTTTTGCAAGGTAAAAAGAGTTCCGAAGATGGGTTATGCAACAATGGGAATGTACTTCGCACTACTAAATTGTACACTTAAAAAAATGGTTAAAAGGATACATTTTATTTCATGCATATTTTACCACAATTTAAAAAAATCAGGCACCATTCATGCAATGAAATATTATTCCCCCATAAAAAGGAATGAGGGCTGGCTAGTTAGCTCACTTGGTTAGAGCGTGGCACTGATAACACCAAGGTCCAGGGTTTGGATAGCTGTACCACCAGCCACCAAAAAAAAAAAGGAATGAAGTACTGGTACATGCTGCAACATAGATGAACCTTGAATACATAGGCTAAGTGAAAGAAGCCTGTCACAAAAGGATACATGTTGTATGATTGCATGTACATGAAATGTCCTGAATAGGCAAATCTATAGAGGCAGAAAGCAGACCATTGGTTGCCAGGCGCTGGGGGAATGGAGGGGCTGGTAATGGGAA
>NW_007726548.1:571393-574917 GCF_000696425.1 Galeopterus variegatus
AAAAAAAAAAAAAAAAAAAAAAAAAGGAATGAAGTACTGGTACATGCTGCAACATAGATGAACCTTGAATACATAGGCTAAGTGAAAGAAGCCTGTCACAAAAGGATACATGTTGTATGATTGCATGTACATGAAATGTCCTGAATAGGCAAATCTATAGAGGCAGAAAGCAGACCATTGGTTGCCAGGCGCTGGGGGAATGGAGGGGCTGGTAATGGGAATGGGGTACCTTTTGAGTGACGAAAATGTTCTGAAATTAGATAGTGGTGATGGCTGCACAACTCTGAATATACTAAAATGGTGCACTTTACAAGGGTGAATTTGATATGTGAATTATATCTCAGTAAAGTTTTTTTTTAAAACAAGGCAATGCAGTTTTCACCTTGTATTTTAGTTCTCTCAGTTTGGGAGCTCTGTGCTGCCAAGTTTAAAACTTCTGAATTCTCCGAGGCCACCATGTTGTGAGGAAGCCCAAGCCATCTAGAGAGGCTACAGGTAGGTGCTCCAGTTGAGAGGCTGATTGATCTCCCAGCCGCCAGCCAGCATCAACTGCAGCCATGGGAGGGAAGCCATTGTGGACATCCAATCCAGCCCAGCCTTCAGATGAGTGAGGCTTCAGCTGACATCTCAGTGAAATCATATGACAGACTCCAAGCAAGAACTGTCCACCCAACTGCTTCCCAAATTCCTGTCTCACAACATATTGAGCTAAATAAAATGGTTGTTGTAAACTGCTAAGTTTAGAGGTGATCTCTTAGGCATTAGTAGAGAACCGGAGCACTTATGCTGCTGATTTCTTCTTCATCCCTTGAGTTCATTTAGCGGAAGTAAGGTGAGGCCAGAGGTGGGGAGTGTCTGACATTTTATTTTTCTGAAGGGTTTTTTTTAAGTGACCATTTGTTTATTTATTAATGTTGCCTGCTTCCACACAAAGGCTTTGAGGCAGCTCACGAAGAGACAGTTGAGAGGATAACAAAAAATGAAATAAGTGAGAAAAAAATCACAGTGTTCACAGAAGAAAGCAATGAAGTTACTCAGAAGAGCCCATGGGGATAGTCACCTGAGCATTGAGCACACAGTGGGTGCTCACAAGCTGCAGCTGTGACAGGGTTGTGGTGTGGGGGTCCCAGGCCCTTCTGGGGCTTGTCCCAGTGAGGCTCTCCCGGAGGAGTTGGGGAGGAGTCACTGTTGCTATTCGTTCATATCTTCAAACCTGGAGATGTTGCCCTTTTCAGAGGCCTGGAGTGTTGCTTCTGGGCCCTGCTCTTCCTAAGGATGATGGCCAGAGCCTGAGTTTCTCACTGCATGTGGCGTCTTTCTGCCCTGGCTCTGCCACTGCCAGGATCCTGATGTTTTCTTTGTTCTTGGACATGACCCCACTCATGCTGGGTGGTTGAGCACCCAGAGAGCAGCTCCTCAGGGGTCCTCAGGGAGCCAGGACTATGCTGGCGCTCCTCCTCCCCGCTGGGGAGCCTCCCATGCTGCAGTCCCCAGGCTCTGCTCCCCTAGGTTCCAGGAGAGCCCCAGCGATTGCAGGGTGCACCCAAGTGCCCCTGTCCCTGGGAGTCTGGACTCCTCACCCATCCTCCTCTGGTGGTTCTGAAGCCTGCTGGGATGAGGGAGGGCATGGGCCAGCCTTGGGGGGTGTATTAGAATCCTATGGGGGCTGTAACAAATTCCACAAATGTGGTGGCTTAAAACAACATCTGTTTATTCTCTTATAATTCTGACATTCAGAGGTCTGAAATCAGTTTCACTGGGATGAAATCAAGGTGTCAGCTGGGCTGCACTTCTTCCAGAGGTTCTAGGGGAGAGTCTATTTCCTTGTTCTTGTCCTTTCCAGCCAAATTCCTTGCATTCCTTGGCTTGGGGATGGAGTGGGGGATCTTCCTACATCTTCAAAGCCAGAGCAGTGCAACACCTTCAAATTTCTCTTCAAATTCCACATTGCTTTCTCTCTTCCTGGATCAGGTCTTCTTTTGCCTGTCTCTTTTAAGGATCCTTGTGGTTACATCTAGAGCCCATCCAGATGATTCAGGATTATCTCCCCATCCCAAGATCCTCAATTTAATCATGTGTGTGAAGCCTCTTTTGTATTTTTTTTTCTTTGCAGCTGGCCATGCAAAGTCTCTTTTGCCATATAAGATAACATTCATAGGTTCCAGGTGTTGGGGCCGGGTGGGATCAGGAGGACCTGAAAGCAGCAACAGGGCCAGCCCGTGGCTCACTCGGGAGAATGTGGTGCTGATAACACCAAGGCCACAGGTTCGGATCCCTATATAGGGATGGCCGGTTCGCTCACTGGCTGAGCGTGGTGCTGACAACACCAAGTCAAGGGTTAAGATCCCCTTACTGGTCATCTTTAAAAAAAAAAAAGAAAGAAAGAAAGAGAGGCAACAAAGTAGCGATGGAGCCTCCATCTTGTTAACCCCACCCCTCTTCTCTCCTCCCCTCCCTCCCTGGAAGGCGGGAACCGGAAACTGAACCCTGCTCAATTCCTTACCATATATGGGCAAAAAAACCACCCACAGCCCTCCCCCTATAAATACCCGCTTGTATCCACCCTGGGCGCCACTTCCCCGGCCTCACTCCCTTGCAGGGCCGTGGAACCTCACCTGGGAGCGCCCCCATTAAAGCCTACCCTAAATTTACTGCCTGGCTCCTGATTTTCTTTGCTCTGGTTCGAGACTAAAACCTTCAAGATTCAAACCTAACATCTGGTGCCGAAACCCGGGAGGAGGTTTAGGCCCTAGTCCGGTGGGAGGCCTCCCTCCTCTCGTTACCAGGACCTCATCTGAGCCCCAGCCTCGAGACACCAGGTAAGTTCCCCCAATTCCATGCCCCGATCAGGGTGGTCCTGCCTGAAAACGTGCGGCAGCATCAGGACTACTCTACCGAGTCACCAGGTGACTCCTGCTTGGCGCCTGAGGATCGGGAGATGTCCTCTCCTCAGGACAGCCACCTTCCCTCCGTCCACAGCCCAGGATTCTAAACACGGATGCGTGTTTTAATCCCTGGCCTGCCTGGCAGGAATCATGGGAACTGCCCAGTCCAAATTTGACCCAAAAACCCCTTTGGGTTGCCTACTGGCCAATCTCGAAACTCTGGGTCTCTCACAAGACTTGAGAAGGTGCTGCCTTATCCATTACTGTTCAGTGGCCTGGCCCCAATAGCAATTGGACAATCAGTCTCAATGGCCTTCGAGGGCACCTTTGACTATTAGGTCCTCTCAGATTTGGACAACTTTTGCAGGCACCAAGGCAAATGGTCCGAAGTTCCTTATGTACAGGCTTTTTGGGACCTACGCTCTTGCCCCTCCCTCTGCACCCACTGCTCCATTTCCCAAGTCTCCATCTGCCCCTAAAACCCCTGAATCCTTCCCCCCTTCTCCTCTGTCTGAACCCCATGAAAACCTGGCCAGCCTGCCAGCTCAGGGGCTGGCAACTCTTTCTCCCCCCATCCAGAGCCTCCTTCTCCCCCTTCCCTTACTCCTCTGGCACCGGCCCCAGTACCTTCACCCCCCC
>NW_007726548.1:574927-580031 GCF_000696425.1 Galeopterus variegatus
CCCCCGATTCCATGCCCCGATCCAGGTGGTCCTGCCTGAAAACGCGCGGATGTGTCAGGACTACTCTACCGAGTCACCAGGTGACTCCTGCTTGGCGCCTGAGGATCGGGAGATGTCCTCTCCTCAGGACAGCCACCTTCCCTCCGTCCACAGCCCAGGATTCTAAACACGGATGCGTGTTTTAATCCCTGGCCTGCCTGGCAGGAATCATGGGAACCGCCCAGTCCAAATTTGACCGCAAAACCCCTTTGGGTTGCCTGCTGGCCAATCTCGAAACTTTGGGCCTCTCACAAGACTTGAGAAGGTGCCACCTTAATCATTAGTGTTCGGTGGCCTGGCCCCAATACCAATTGGACAAGCAGTCTCTATGGCCTCTTGAGGGCACTTTTGACTATCAGGTCCTCACAGATTTGGACAACTTTTGCAGGCGCCAAGGCAAATGGTCCAAAGTTCCTTACGTACAGGCTTTTTGGGATTAGCGCTCTCATCCATCCTTATGTTCCCAGTTTTATCTTAAATTGTTTTTCCATTGCCTGTTTTACCTTCACTCAGTTGTGGTCATTTTGTCCTTTTCTCTGGAGTTCCTGAAGCTCCCCCTGCTCCCTCTCTTTCACTTTCTCTTTCCTCAAAGTTCATAAATTTCTCTTCCTACCTGGTCCTGCTGGTCTTTGACTCTGCCCCGGTCATCGGAGGCCTCCTGGGTCCTGGCCACTGCTCTTGAGCTCCTGGAGCTCGCCGCCTCCGTTTCACCTCCCTCTTCCCCTGCCTCCTGCATTCCTGGAACTCCCCTTCCTTTCAATCTCAGGCAGGACCTGCCATTTTGGTCAATTATAGCTGTTACTTTGTTTTTGCCTTTTGAGCTCCTGGAGCTCCCATCACCTGTTTTGTAGTTTGCTTTCGCTTTTGAGCCCTTATTCTCCTGGCCGAACTCCTGGAGTTCCTGTCTTTTACCCCCAGAACTCTCTGCCGCCTTTTATCCCCTGGATTCCTGGAATCCTCCTAATCGGTCCCGCCTTGGTCACCTGAGGCTACTCAAGTCTTCACCCCTATTCCCCTTACCCAATCTCCCACACCTCTCTTCTCCTTTTTTGAGAACATTAGAGAACATTTTAATTGGCTAACTGAATTTGCTGGGTAGGGCGTCCTCTGCTGCCCTCTGCCAATAAGGCCCTCAAACTCCCATTCCCAACCTGGTGAGAATGGCATTTAAAGTTTTTAATGCCCAGGAGGAAACGGTCGAACTTAAAAGACAAGCCCAGATCCAGCAGAAGGTCCAACTCCAAACCCAAGCCTTGGTAGCAGCCCTGCACCTGGCTGGCTCCAGGAGCCAATGGAAAAGGGTAACCCAGCGCACCTCCCCTCCAGGGGCCTGCTTCAAGTGTGGCACTGATGGACACTGGGTCCGCCAGTGTCCAAATCCCAGGGTACTGACACACCCTTGTCCTCAATGCCGGAGGATGGGCCACTGGAGATCTGACTGCCCTGGCATTAGAGGGTCCCCGGCACCTCCACAGAGAGGAAACTCCGAGCCGGTAAGTCCTGCCTTCCAGCTCCTTGGCCTGGATGACACCTGACAGGGCCCAAACTCGGAAACACCTCTCACCCACGCTGAGCCCAGGGTCATGCTCCAGGTATTGGGCAAGTCCATTTCCTTCCTGCTGGAAACAGGTGCTACCTACTCTGTTCTGCCTTCCTACTCAGGCATCAGCTTCCCCTCCCTGGTGGCGGTCATGGGAATTGATGGCACCTCTTCTAATCCACGGACCACCCTGCCCCTTTCCTGTAGCCTGGATGGGTTTCCCTTCTCTCATTCTTTCCTAATAATTCCCTTCTGCCCTGTCTCCCTCCTTGGCTGGGATATCCTTCACAAACTCCAGGCCACCATTTGTCTTTCCCCCTCACCCACTGTTTCCACCCACCTTATTTTGCCCTAGTTTCACCCTACCTTTCCCAACTGCCCCACTTCCCATTGTCAGTAGACCCACAGGTTTGGCATACTTCTAAGCCAATAGTAGCTTCTCACCATTCCCCAGTAAAAATACAATTAAAAGATCAAACCACCTTTCCTTCCCATCCTCAATTCCACATTTCAGAAACCCACCGATGAGGACTCAAACCCATCATAGATCGGCTCCGCCAGCCGGGACTCCTTATACCCATTAGCTCCCCCTGCAACACCCCCATCCTTCCTGTAAAAAAGCCCACTGGAACCTACCGCTATTGCAGAATTTAAGACTTATTAATAAGCCGTAGTCCCACTCCATCCAGTTGTCTCCAATCCATATACCCTGCTCTCCAACATTCCCCCTAACACTTCCCACTTTTCTGTTTTAGATCTCAAAGATGCTTTCTTCGCTGTCCCTCTTCATCCAGACTCTTATTTCCTTTTTGCCTTCACTTGGGAGGACCCTGACACACATACTTCACAACAACTTACCTGGACTATTTTGCCACAAGGCTTTAGAGATAGGCCCCATCTTTTTGGCCAGGATTTAGCCAAAGATCTTAGTCTCTGCACTCTAAAGTACAGCCCCCTCCTCCAATATGTGGATGACCTCCTTCTTTGCAGACCCTCATTATCCTCTTCCCAAGAGGATACTGCCCACCTTTCTCAGTTTCCTTGGGTCTAGGGGTTATTGGGTCACTCCTTCCAAGGCTCAACTTTGCACCCCCACTGTTACCTAGGTATATCCCTAACCCCCACTTCCAAGTCTCTTACAGGGGACCGTATCTGCCTCCTCCGGGATCTCCAGCCTCCCCAGAGTGCTGACGACATCCTCTCCTTCCTGGGTCTTGTGGGTTTCTTCCAACAGTGGATCCCCAACTTCGCCCTCCTAGCATGACCCTTATACAAGGTGGCTAAGGACACCACACAGGAACCATTAACTGACCCCACCACTGTAAAACACTTTTTCTGTAGGCTACAGGATTGTCTTACTGCAGGACCTACTCGGGCTCTCCTGAACCCTTCAAAGCCCTTTCATCTATTTACAGATGAGTGTTCTGGCTTGGCTACTGGCCTCCTGGCCCAGCCTGCAGGACCAGCCTATCGGGCAGTGGCATACCTATCAAAAGAGCTAGATGTCACAGTCCAAGGATGGCAGCCATGTCTCAGGGCATTATCAGCTGCTGCCTTCCTGACCAAGGAAGCTCTCAAGCTTACTTTGGGCCAACCCCTCACTGTCTTTTTCCTCCCATTGCTTGGGGGACCTGCTCAGCCACAAATCCCTCACCCATTTGACTCCTTCCAGAATCCAACTGTACCACCTCCTTTTCATCGAAAATCCCCAGATTTCTTTATCCATCTCCTCCTGCTTAAAGCCTGTGACCCTTCTGCCTACTCCCTCCACTACTCCTGACCCTTTACATTCCTGTTCTCAACTTTTAGAGGACTTTATTCCCTCACACCCAGGGCTCTCTGACCAGCCCACTATCTAATCCTGACCATGTGCTTTTCATAGATGGTAGTTCTCTCATTGCCCTGGATGGTCAAAGGCATGTAGCCTATGCTGTTGTTACTCTAAATGCCACCTTAGAGGCTGTACCCCTTCCCCTGAGAACAACCTCTCAAAAGGTGGAGCTGATAGCCCTCACTCAGGCCCTCCACCTGTCCAAGGGACAACGGGTCACTATATACACAGACTCCAGATATGCTTTCCTCATCACCCATACTCATTCTGTCCTCTGGCAAGAATGAGGATTCCTCACTACTAAAGGGACCCCAATAATCAATGGGCCCCTCATCTCAAAGCTACTTGAGGCCCTTAGCCTCCCAACGGAGGTGGCTATCATTCACTGCCATGGCCACCAGTCTTCTAAAGACCCTACATCTAAAGGCAACAACAAAGCCGATTCCACAGCCCAGGCTATGGCTCTAGGCTCTGCCCCAGCTCCTCTCCTTTTCCTCAACACACCCCATTCCCCCTCGTATACCAAAGAAGAAACTCAGACCCTCAAGTGGTTGGGGGGAATTATTGGGGACAAGGGTTGGATTTTTATCCAAGATAAGGTCACCCTCCCAGACCATCTAGCCCACAGCATCATTACAGATGTACACCAGTCCCTCCACATTGGCCCAAAAGCTTTACATCGGTTCCTAGAACCCCTTTTCCATAACCCACACCTCTGAAAGCTCATTGAGGAGGTTCATCAATCTTGCAACACCTGCTCTGCTGTTAACTCTCAAGGGGGAATTTGCAGAGTGGGACCTAACCATCAACTCCGGGGCCATCAACTGGGGGAGGACTGGCAGCTTGATTTCACCCACATGCCACATCACAAAACCTATCATTATTTACTAACTTTGGTGGACACCTTTACAGGATGGATTGAGGCTTACCCCACAGCTCAAGAAACAGTGGACATGGTAGCTGCTGTACTCATTGAACATATCATCCCAAGGTTTGGCCTCACATGGACCCTACAATCTGACAATGGCCCAGCCTTCACCTCCAGTGTCACCCAGCAGGTCTCCGAAAGTCTGAACATCACCCAGAAACTCCACATCCCTTACCAACCCCAATCCTTGGGTAAGGTTGAGCAAGCCAAAGGCCTCCTCAAGGAACATCTTACTAAACTTTCCCTCGAGATCTGCTTATCTTGGCCAATCCTCCTCTTGTTGGCACTTACAAGGCTTAGGGCCACCCCTAGGGGACCATCAGGCCTCAGCCCTTTTGAATTTCTCTACGGATGCCCTTCCTGCTGAACCACAACTTTCCAGCCTCAACCCCTCCCCTTTTATCCTACCTACTCTACCTAATCTTTTTAAGGGCCCTTTTGTGGGCCCACACTTACTCAGTTACTCCCACCCCTGGGGACCCCACCGCAGATACTCCCCAGGCTTTAACCCCAGGGAATAGCATTTTACTGAAAAAACCACATCCAAAAACCCTACAGCCCAGGTGAACTGGTGCCCCACATGGTAGTTCTTTTTTTTTTTTTCTCCTTTTTGTCTTTTTTTCGTGTCCGGCAACGGATCGCAACCCTCAGTGTCGCGCCATACCGGACCGGGACCGGCAACGGGATCGCAACCCTGGTGTTGCACCCACACCTCGCTCAGCCAGTGAGCGGGAACCGGTCTGTATGTGGGATCTGAACCCTCGGC
>NW_007726548.1:580861-585167 GCF_000696425.1 Galeopterus variegatus
ACAGTGGCCCAGCCTTTACCTCCAGTGTCACCCAGCAGGTCTCTGAAAGTCTGAATGTCACCTGGAAATTCCACATCCCTTACCATCCCCAATCCTTGGGTGAGGTTGAGCGAGCCAACGGCCTCCTCAAGAAGCATCTTACTAAACTTTCCCTTAAGACCTGCTTATCTTGGCCAACCTTCCTCCCCTTGGCACTTACAAGGCTCAGGGCCACTCCTAGGGAACCATCAGGCCTCAGCCCTTTTGAACTCCTCTACGGATGGCCCTTCCTGCTGACCCACAACTTTCCAGCCTCACCTCCTCCCCTTTTATCCTACCTACCCTACCTAATCCTTTTAAGGGCCCTTTTGCGAGCCCATGCTAACTCAGTTACTCCCACCCCCAGGGACCCCACTGTGGATACTCCCCAGGTTTTAACCCCAGGGGATATTGTCTTACTGAAAGAACCACATCCAAAAACCCTACAGTGGTGGACTGGTCCCTACATGGTAGTTCTAATCACCCCCACAGCCACAAAACTCCTGGGACACCGTCCCTGGGTACACCTTTCCAAACTTAAGCATGCCCCCTCCCAAGATGTATGGACAGCACAGCCCTTGGGGCCTACCCAGGTTCGGCTATCACGTCACCATTCTCCTCCTGACTCTGTCTCTTAGTCCCACCACTACTGATTCAGGATACAGATGGAGATTTTAGTTAACAGAAACCTGGACAAAATGTGTCTATCTGTGTAGAGTTTTATAAGTGTTAAAGCAGAAGCTTATCTGAACAAAAGGGTAAAAAGGCTTTTTGAAAATCAGACTGCTATGAGAAATGTTATCAGAACTATCAGCATACATTTTCCCCTGGGTTCACTGGTCAAACAGGTTTGCATTTATCTCTGCTAGAAGGTTTCAAGGCCAAAGTCGTGAATGCAGCCAAAACAGATCATTCTGTATGCAATTCTTAGGCAAATGAGGCTAATTTGGTATTGTTGCTAAAAAGGAAACAAGATTGTAGGAAAAGAGGAGATATGGGAAAGTTATGAAGATGTAGTTGTGGTTGGGAAGGTTAAAAAAGAAAAAATACTTTTGTGTGGGAAAGCATCTTGTGTAGTGAATTTTGTCTTAGAATAGAATGGCTGGATTGCTCCAAAATGGAAAAAAGTATGGGGACAAAAAAAAAAGGCTTAAGCACATCACAGAAAATCTGAATAAGTCGTAATAGTGGTTTGTGAAGGGTGAATTTATAAAAGAATTTTGCAACTGCCAGGCCTCAGTTCATTTCTCTATCACCGCTTTCACCTTGGACCTCCTCACCGAAGATAGAGGCGGCACCTGCGTGTTCCTGAACAAGGAATGCTGTTACTACATCAATGAAATAGGTGAGTCGAAACCAATCTCCATGCTCTTGCCAAAGTTTGTGGGTCCCTTCACACCTGGTACTGCCCAGGAGACCCTACCTCACATCAGTGGTGGCAAAACCCCTTAACCACATGGCTCCTCCCCTACTAAGCCCACTCCTTATTTTTGGGATACTGTTAACCACGGCCCCTGTCTCCTTCGCTTCATTCAGGAATGAATTCGGGAGTTGTCTAGGGTGTCCGTCAACCAGCTTCTGCTCCACTCCTACTCCCACGTGCCCATTTCCAACAACCCCTACGATGCCCCTTACTCAGCAGGAAGTAGCCAGATCTGAGTCGTTGCCCTATAACAACAAAAAAAGGTCAGGGTGTTGGGCTGGCTGGATCAGAAGGACCGGAAAGCGGCAACAAAGTCACGACGGAACCTCCATCTTGTTAATTCCACCCCCCTTCCCTCCCTCCCTGGAAGGTGGAACCAGAAACTGAACCCTGCTCAATTCCTTACTATATATGGGCAAAATACCACCCACAGCCCTCCCCCCTATAAATACCCTCTTGTATCCACCCTGGGCGCCACTTCCCCGGCCTCACTCCTTTACAGGGCTGTAGAACCTTGCCCGGGAGCACCCCCATTAAAGCCTACCCTAAATTTACTGCCTGGCTCCTGGTTTTCTTTGCTCTGGTTCAAGACTAAAACCTTCAAGATTCAAACCTAACACCAGGAATTAGGACCTTGGTGTTTCTTAGGCCCATTATTCAGTCAATAATAAGGAGCATCAACATTTATAACTTTCCTGCTGGTCTGGAAGGGCCTTTAGGCAAACCAGAGCAAAGAGCAGGACTACAGACTGCTGAGAAAGAAAAGAATGTTCTGGCTTCCCTGGAAAGGTAAGTTCTGTGTGGATTGTTCATTGTTGAATCCAGGGTTGAGGAGGGTAAGACCCCTGAGAATTCCCCACCCAATTTGTCTGATGGGCTCCTTCCACACCTGCCATGAGGTTGTCCACTGCAGCTGCCAAGGACTCCCAGACCCTGCACACCTGCCTCTCGCAGGAAAACCAAGGGCCTCAAAGTGTTCCCATCAAAGCTGTGTTGAGCTCTGAAGGCCAGCCCCTGAGACTGTCCCACATTTGCAGGGCGAACAGGTTAGAAAAACATTTGTTCATATCCCATCTAGCTGATGACAGCAGATTCACAAGTGCTTTTAAAAAAATAAATTGTGGCAAAAATACATAACATAAAATTTGCCATCCAAACCATTTTAAATGTACAGTATTGTTAAGTATATTCATATCATTGTGCATCCAATCTCCAGAACTCTTTTTATCATGCAAAATG
Organism: Galeopterus variegatus; assembly: GCF_000696425.1. Classification (NCBI taxonomy): domain Eukaryota; kingdom Metazoa; phylum Chordata; class Mammalia; order Dermoptera; family Cynocephalidae; genus Galeopterus; species Galeopterus variegatus. Next base: position 583,542 of record NW_007726548.1, read on the forward strand.
GCAACTCTATACCCATTAAACAACAATCGCTCATTCCTTCCTCCCCCAGCCCCTGGCAACCACCATTCTACTTTACGTCTCTATTAGTCTGACAACTCTAGATACTTCCTGTAAGTGGAACCAGACAATATGTGTCTTTCTGTGACTGGTTTATTTGACTTAGCCTAATGTCCTTATGTTTCATCCATGTTATATAGCATGTGTCAGAATTTCCTTCCTTTTTAAGGCTGAATAATATTCCCTTGTACATATACACCACATTTTGTTCATCCATTATCCATCGATGGACACTTGGGTTGCTTCCACCTTTTGGCTACTGTGAATAATGCTGCTATGAACATGGGTGTGCAAACACATATGCTCTCTAAGAGTGAGTGTGTATCAAGAATCTTGACCCTGCACTGCCAGGGATATGAAAAGCAGATATAAACAGACCCTCTCTCTGTTCCTGTGTAGGGTCCCTGCTGCATGCGGAGTCCTGAATGTGTCCCTGAAAATCTCAACCTGATCCTGACTGTACATTACGAGTACTTCTTAATTTCAGGGAAAGATCAGGCGAAGCAGATTTCAGCTTGTGTATGGAAATTTTCCTCTACAGCAGGTTTTTCTCTCCTTGATCAGAAAGAAATAAACTGATTTTCACCTGTAGCAATCTTAAAACAGGCTAAACAGGAGCATCTTGCTAATGTTCAGCTGTTGATCTACTATGTATATTTTGGCTCCTAATGTATCACAAATCAAAGGATCAGTTGATACTGGAGGAAGGACCCAGCTGGGTAAACGTTCTTTTTTATCTTATCTAGCGTGATACAGTTTCATTTGAACCAGATGAAATGACTGACATGTGACCATTTCTGACCTGCAAAAATGGCAATTTCATACAGTTCAACCAAGAGCTGAGGCAACTGTGGGTAGAGTCCCTTTCCTCTGCCTCAGTCTGAAGAGGAAAGAAGCCAACGAGAGAAAAACAACCTGGCTCTTACACAATTGCCTTGGGAGAGAGAGGCAGGGAGAAACCGGTTCTGCTCTGGTAACAAACATCGTTTTTTCGGCAGGAGTCGGGGCATGTTTATTTTGAGCAGCCTCTATCCTAAGCAGGAGCCCGCCCAGACCTCAACTGTGCGGCTACTGATCAGGACTTGGCGTGAAGGCTGGACAATCAGTGCCATTTCTTCTTTATGGTTGAGATTCTCACGCATAAGCTCTTTTAAAAGTGATTAGTATCAAGGAATACTTAATTTAGCCAAACAAAGGATGTGTGTAAGTTTGGTGGTAAATTGTTGAAAATGACCCATGCATATGAGACCACAACAGTGACTCAGGTACAATTCCGAAGAATCAGATGATAAGAAGTTGATACTTTATTTGTTCACTGCTGTAGATTGGATGCCCCCCAACCTCATTGAAGCTTAAATCCCAACTGTAACTGTTGAGGGTGGGAAATCCTATTATGGTAATGGAAAGGTGGGGCCTTGAAGAGGTGATTAGATTGAAGGACCTCAATGTAGTAAATGGATTAATAATGGTGGTCAGGGGCTTGGTTCTGAGGGCTTTAAAAGAAGAGCACGTGAGAGTCTCTCTCTTTGCTTGCCATTTTCTGCCATGTGAGACCCCAGGTTTGCTGTA
>NW_007726548.1:585853-586624 GCF_000696425.1 Galeopterus variegatus
AAGAATCAGATGATAAGAAGTTGATACTTTATTTGTTCACTGCTGTAGATTGGATGCCCCCAACCTCATTGAAGCTTAAATCCCAACTGTAACTGTTGAGGGTGGGAAATCCTATTATGGTGATGGAAAGGTGGGGCCTTGAAGAGGTGATTAGATTGAAGGACCTCAATGTAGTAAATGGATTAATAATGGTGGTCAGGGGCTTGGTTCTGAGGGCTTTAAAAGAAGAGCACGTGAGAGTCTCTCTCTTTGCTTGCCATTTTCTGCCATGTGAGACCCCAGGTTTGCTGTAAAGCCACCATGGAAGAAGACTCTCTCTAGTTGTGTTCCCTGGACTTCCCAGCCTCCAAAGCCGTAAGCAATAAATTTTGTTTTCTTACAAAGAATCCAGTTCCTGGTATTTTGTTATAAGCAACAGAAATGGACTGAAACATCCACTCAACAAACGCCTTACACTGGTTGGGTCCCAGGTATAGCAGGACAGAGAACCACCTGGAAGTTTACAGGGCAGGGAGACTTTTTGCTGAGTACACAGAAGTCTAGGCATCTTTCCTAATCATGGCCACTTTGGAGACATCATAAGTGATTGGCAGAGAGATGTCAGCAAACACTGGGTAAGGGGTCACCTGTACATGAGGATGTGAATGAGTGTGTGTATGTGTGTTTGGTGGACTTATGAGTCTATACCCATGGGTCAGAGTGAGGGGTGAGTTTGAGTTTGTGTGAGCTGAGAATGTGGGTAAGTGTTGGGATGACATGAGTGTGTGTGAA
>NW_007726548.1:586678-587480 GCF_000696425.1 Galeopterus variegatus
GTTTGAGTTTGTGTGAGCTGAGAATGTGGGTAAGTGTTGGGATGACATGAGTGTGTGTGAACATGTGGGTCTACATGAGTGTGGCACTTCAAGGGAAGAGAAAAAAGAAATAGGTGGCCATGGGAAAGCCCCTGAGTGGCAAATCTTGGGCTTGAATGCTGCAGGATTAATGGGCAACACACATCCCTAGTCCCTTGTTTGGCAAACCCCAGGGCTGGCATTGCTTCCTGCCAAAGCCAGAGTGGGTTACGATGTGTCTTTCCAGACCTGAGGCCAGCCTGTCTGGATTCCTATTCTCATATCAGTTCATGATCAGTCTGCTCCCAATTCATACCCTGAGACACCCTCCTTTACAAACTGCCTATCTGTAGGCCCTTGCCTGCTTCAAGAGAAGATGGGGCTGTCAGCTTCCAGAAAGCAGCCAAGAGTTGCTTCTGTATAAATGCATTGAGCACAAAGACCAGTAAAGAGGTCACCTAACCTGTCTCTCCAGTCAGAGAGACAGCTGTTTCCAGAGAGTCATAATCAGAGCTCTAGAGAGTACAAAAGAGCAAGAAAACATGACCCTTTCCTTTGGAGGGAAAAACTGCAGTGCATGTCCTCCCAGACTGAGACTCAGAAGGTCCGACCTCAGACGGTGCTGTCTATTGACGTGAAAACTCGGGAAAGTTATTTCTCTCCTCTGGGCCTCTGTGGGAATAAAGATAATCTATAGCACAGAATCTCTATATTTCTTTCTCTGTCCAAGTTGTTAGCACATGATATTGTGACAGTCAACTTGTCTGTCTCTGCTACTCTGGGA
>NW_007726548.1:587817-594251 GCF_000696425.1 Galeopterus variegatus
GCAGCACAGAATCTCTATATTTCTTTGTCCAAGTTGTTAGCACATGATATTGTGACAGTCAACTTGTCTGTCTCTGCTACTCTGGGAGTTTTCTTCTGAGTTTTCAGGGCCTGCCTGAGTTTTTGGCATATATGAAGGACAAAAATAATGATAATGGTATCTAACAGTTATTGCTTACTTACTGTGTACCTACTTCTATGCTGCCTGTTTCATGTGGATTATTTTTTCTGCTTGGCACAATGACCATTGGTGTAGATGCCACGATGATCTCTACCATTTTAGAAAGGCCAAGTAGCTTGCTATAGGGCACACAGCTGGTGAAGGGCAGACCCCCAGCATCCCCCTCTTGGGGCTAAGGAAAATGGCCTTCCTTGGGAGGAGGCATAGCAAGGTATTCAAGAAGCAAGGATTAGACCTTGGTTGAGTGAAAGCAGCTGTTTCCTGCATTCCCTCCTCTGCCTGTGAACCCCATTTCAGGGCTCAGTTTCCCTCACCCTCAGTCAGGACACTGCACTGTCTTGTGGATACTTTGGACAACTTTGGGTGCTTTTTCCTCATTCTTACTTTAGTGATCCTTGACTTCCTACATATTGTAGGTGCTCAATCAGCACCGGGTTGACTGAATAGCAAAAAGCCAAGAATCGTTTCTGAAAATCTTCCTCAAAATGAGCACATAATATATATATTATATTTATATATCTCTCTGTCTACCTAACCACTGGCCTATGGAACCATAGGCAGAGAAAAGTGTGCAAGTAAGTAGGGTTATGGAGAAAACACATTTTCCTAAAGTGACTCTTACACTTCCTTGATTTAAAAGTGAGGTATAATTTAATGAGGTACGATTAATTCACTCACTTAACAAGTTATAATGTACACTTTTGTGAGTCTTTACAAGTGTATATACATATAAAAATATCACCCCAAGCAAGATATAAACTTTTCTCCTGGAAAGTTACTTTGTGCCTCTTTCTAGTCAATTCTTCCCATCACCCTTCCTGCCCTCTGCAACCATTGTTCTGATTTCTATCACTATGGTTGAGTTTTGTCTGTTCTAGAACATCATCTAAATAAAATCATACAGTATGTACTCTTTTGTGTCTGGCTCCTTTTGGCAAGCCTAAAGTCTCTGAGATTTATCCATGTTGTTGTATGTAGCTCATTCTTTTTAATTGCTAAGTAGTGTTCCACAATGTGAGTATATTATTTCCTGTATATATATTTGGGCTTTTTCCCAGCAATAATGAACTCTCATGTACTCAAAAAAGTGATTTTGTGGACACATGCTTTCATTTTTATTGAGTAAATACCTAGGAGTGGAATTGCTGTGTCAGGCTATTTTCTTTGATACCTAAAGTTCCTTTGTAATTGTTAGAACTATTATTGTATTCAGAAAGTGATTACTTAAAATGGCAAGTTATCATCATAGGGCCTAGGGATTGTCTGGGGCACAAATGCTTTGTGATCCTTTAATTATGTTCCGGTGCACCATCCCAGCACACTAGGCAGTGTATTCAATACTCTGTTGTGGTTCCCTGACAGCTCAGAGTAGGCATAGAAAAAGACAGGACAAAGAAAGAACATGACCTTCACACAGAACTGTATAAAGCTGTTCACAGCAATTCTGATTTAAGCAGATCAGTGGAAAACACTAAAATCACTTGATCATGACATTTCTTTGGATAAAGATTTGGACAGGACTAAGTAGGGAATCAAAAACCATAGTTTGGGACTTGGCTAAGCCATGTTCTAGCTGTGTGACCTTGTACAAAGTTGCACAACCATCTTTGCATCTCAGTTTCTAACTTGTAAAATAGAGATGTAAAACTTGTGAAATGATGACAAACATTCTCTGGCCCCCTGCACAAGGATGCTATGAAGATGAGCTAGGAGAAAGTCTGCTTCAGTCTCACCCTTAATAAACTGTAAAGTGCCATGCAGTGTACTTGTGAAATGATGACAAACATTCTCTGGCCCCCTGCACAAGGATGCTATGAAGATGAGCTAAGAGAAAGTCTGCTTCAGTCTCACCCTTAATAAACTGTAAAGTGCCATGCAGTGTAAGATAGCACCATGCAAAGAGAGGAAGGGACACACACAGAGCTTGTTTTGTTCTCCAATGACTGGCACTTATTGCTACAAGGACTCAGCTGCCCTTTTTTCAGGGGACTTTGGGTAAGGTCAGACACACAGTGACAATAACTCTTTGTGAGCTGCCAGCTGGGCCCAGATGTCCCTCTCCATTGCATTCATCTCTGCAATGGGGGACTGTCAGGATTTTTATTCTTTGACATCTGAAGGAGAATCATTCCCAGTGTCACAGCTACCTTCCCATACTCCAGTCAAGATGTCCTCAACTCTTTTGGCCTTCATTAACCTTTATTTATCCAAGCCAGTCTCAGTCCACCACTGCAGATGACGAAAGGTCGAATATTTTATGAAAAGTCTGTTTGGGGTAGTTCTAGCCAAAGACATCATGGATAAATCTTAAATGGATATAAAAAGTGACTGCAGGCAGCATAACATGATAGCTGTTACTCATTGAGAGCTCACCTATAAATGCCACGAATTGGGTACTATTATTATCCTCAGTTTACAGATGAGGAAACTGAGGCACAGTTTTATGGAAGAACTCACGACTAGGAGTCTTGGAACCTGAGCTTTCCACCATTGTCACTACCAGGGCCTCAGTTTCCTTATCAGTAATATGACAGTGGGGATTATCTTCTTTAATCTCTGACATCTTTTCCAGCACTAATATCCTATGAGTCCATGCTTGACTCTGGTGAGTCATATAGCTTCTCCGAAACTGTTTCCTCATCTGTAAAATGGGGGGGAATCATTGCCACCCTGCTGGTCTTCCCCACAGGGCTGTCATGACAGCACCCTGTGAAGAGGGAATTATGTTGAGATGCTGAGTATGTCTTCCTGTTGTCTCCCCAAGGCCCCTGAGGCCCTAGGAAGTGATGGGTACCTGTGATAAGCAGGAAAGCAGGCACTTGTGTACAGTTTCTCCCCATTTGCTTGGTCAGGAGTGAAGAAACAATAGAGATTATGGGACATTTTGACATGGAAAAACTTTAGAAAAAAATCATCTTGTTAAATACTTGCCATTTGATAGAAAAAGACAACTGATGCCAGCAAAGATAGCGCTTTCTCCAAGGACACCTAGAGAGCAAGGGAAGAACTAGAGCTGCAGCCCTGGTTCACTGGTTCCAGGCCAGCTCTTCCAGAGACATCAAGTGGCTCAGTGCACAGAAGAAAATGCCGCACCACTCCCTGAGCTGCGTTCTCTGCCTCGGTTCGAATCCTACCTCTTCTTACTGACTATGTGAACTTCAGTAAGCCACTTAAACTTCCTATATTTCTTCAACTATAAAATGGGGATAATAACAGAATACCTGTCTCACAGGAGAGTTGTAGATTTTGAAGTAAACAAAGCTTTTAGGAATACTGGCTGGCATATAGTAAACTCTGTATAAGTGTTAGTCATCTTATGGGTGGATATGGGGAGATAAAAAGAATCAAGGTTAGGTCTCTAACTTTCACTAGTTTGCATCCTAAAGGTCTACACACAAAACACAGGTTGTTTCAGTGCAAGAGAGATGTCTTTAAGCCACTGCCAACATAGCAAATGGTGCTCAAGCACAGGCTGATGGAATTAAAGGTCACCTCCTGGAAGAGGCAGGACTCAGTTGAGCTTGAAAGTCTGCATAGGAATATGTAGCAGTGAGGAGAAGGCAGGTGAGAGGAAAATCTTAGTGACAGGCGTGTGGGTGAGGCTTTCTGTGAAGATAGGAAGACTTTTGACATGGCTGGAGGGGCAGTATTGGTTTGGTGACAGAGGAGAGAACAAGCAGATAGCAGGGCCTCAGTAACTTTTAATAAATTATTTATTTTTGTTGTTTTAACAAGCCATAATGGATTATGTTGCTTGCAACTAAAAACCATGGCTGATGCTGTCAGCATACTCTACAAAGGGTGTGGAAGGGCCACACATTCCATATCCCTCTCTTACTGAAATCCCTTTAGTAGTTCCCCTGTGCAGGGCCAACGCCTCCTCTTGGTCATAGGCTCTTCACGACCTAGCCTAGACTCACCTTTCCCTCTGCTTGCCCTTACACCCAGTGCTCACGATACCCATGCTCATGTCTTCTCTCCTCAGCTCCATGTGACCAAAGCCTTGAAAGCCCAGCTCTAAATCTGTCTTTTCCATGAAGTCTTCCCTTCGGTCCCTGGCAGTTAACCTCTAGATCCTTTGAGCTCCTTGGTCCTTCTGTTGTACCCTGACCATATTCCTCCTTAAGCATTGGTCCCTGAGCAGAGATACACATAAAAATGTCGACTGAGGAGATTTTTCAAAACACACAGACAGGGTGATGGATAAGTCCATTATCTTGATTGTGGTGATAATTTCACAGATATGTACTTGTGTCAAAACTTAGAAAGTGATACACTTTAAATACAAGGGTATTTCAAAAAGTTTGTGGAAAAATGGAATTAAAAGATAAAAATAAAAAATATAAACTTTATTTCTCAACATAACCCCCATCAAGTTCAAGACACTTCTGTAAGCTGTGATGCTAGCCAATTAGTCCATACCTAAAAAACTGAGGGTCCTGGGAATTTAACCATATCAAGGCAGTCTTTTTTACATTATTGACTGAAGAAAGATAAGTGGGTGCCCTTTAAAGATTTTTTAAGATTAGAAAACAAAAAGAAGTCAGAAAGAGCCAAATCAGTACTGTAAGGTGGGTGCCTAATGATTTCCCATTGAAACTTAAAATTGCCCTTGTTTGATGAGAGAAGTGAGCAGGAGCATTGTTGTGGTAGAGAAGGACTCACGGGTGAAGCTTTCCTGGGCTTTTTTCTGCTAAAGCTTTGGCTAACATTCTCAAAACACACTGCAATAAGCAGATGTCATCATTCTTTGGTCCTCCAGAAAGTCAACAAGCAAAATGCCTTGATCATCTCCAAAAACTGTTGCCATGACCTTTGCTCTTGACCAGTCCACTTCTGCTTTGACTGGACCACTGCCACCTCTCGGCAGCCATGGCTTTGATTGTGCTTTGTCTTCAGGATTGTACTGGTAAAGCCATGTTCCACCTTCTGTAACGATTTTTTGAAGAAATGCTTCAGGATCTTAATCCCACTTGTTTAAAATTTCCACTGAAAGCTCTGCTCTTGCCTGCAGCTGATCTGGGTGCAAAAGTTTTGGCACCCATTGAGTGGAAAGTTCACTCTAATGTTTTAGTCAAAATTGTGTAAGCTGAACCAGTTGAGATGTCTATGCTGCTGGCTACTGTTTCTGCTGTTAATCATCTGTCCTTTTCAGTTAGGGCATGAATAAGATTAATTATTTCCTGACAAATTGATGTTGACAGTCTTGTCACTGCAGGTTTCATCTTCGACATGTCTTGTCCCTTCTCAAAATGAGTTATCCATTTGTAAATTGCTAGTTTCTTTGGGGCCTTGTCCTCATAAACTTTCAGTAAAGCATCAGTGATTTCACCATTCTTCCACCCAAGCTTCACTATCAATTTGATGTTTGTTCTTGCTTCAATTTTAGCAGAATTCATGTTGCACGAATAAGGCTCTTTTCAAACATGTCTTATCCTTCTTAGTGCCTCAAACTAGACTCTGTTCAGACATGTTATAACAAATTAGTATGAGTTAATGGTGCAAAAAGTTTTTTGAAATCCATGCATAGTTTTTTCATAATATGCATTTTCCATGAAGCCTCCTTACATAAGCAGTTTAGTGTATTTTTATTTTTATTTTTTTTAAAAGATGACCAGTAAGGGGATCTTAACCCTTGGCTTGGTGTTGTCAGCACCACGCTCAACCAGTGAGCAAACCGGCCATCCCTATATGGGATCCGAACCCGTGGCCTTGGTGTTATCAGCACCGCACTCTACCGAGTGAGCCACGGGCCGGCCCAAGTTTAGTGTATTTTAATCATGCCTCAATAAAGCTGTTTTTGAAAAGCATTACTATGTAGGAATTTGAAAAATATACTTTAGGTAGCCTCAGAGATACAACTTCAGTAGTTCTGGAGCCTAGGAATGGGGGCATTGAGTAGGCTCCTAGAAGATTCTGGTGTGCAGTCTGGTGAAGAACCATCATATTAGAGTGAGAGGCATCTCTGTCTGTCTCCTGCACAAGATGTAAACTCTTTTCGGGCCTATATCTGCTTCCACCACATTCAGCAGTGAGGGCCTGTTCTAGGTTGAGGAATTTGGTGCAGTTATTCTTTCTTTCTTCTTCTTCTTCTTTTTTTTTTTTGTATTAAAAATATTTTAACATTTATTTATACATATTGTGGGGCAAAGTGTGTTGTTTCAATCCATGCATATATGGTGCAGTTATTCTGTTAGGATTAGATGCAGGTTCCTGTATTGCATGAATCCAGGGTCCCACCCACAAATGAGTTG
>NW_007726548.1:594469-604484 GCF_000696425.1 Galeopterus variegatus
GTGGCCTTGGTGTTATCAGCACCGCACTCTACCGAGTGAGCCACGGGCCGGCCCAAGTTTAGTGTATTTTAATCATGCCTCAATAAAGCTGTTTTTGAAAAGCATTACTATGTAGGAATTTGAAAAATATACTTTAGGTAGCCTCAGAGATACAACTTCAGTAGTTCTGGAGCCTAGGAATGGGGGCATTGAGTAGGCTCCTAGAAAATTCTGGTGTGCAGTCTGGTGAAGAACCATCATATTAGAGTGAGAGGCATCTCTGTCTGTCTCCTGCACAAGATGTAAACTCTTTTCGGGCCTGTATCTGCTTCCACCACATTCAGCAGTGAGGGCCTGTTCTAGGTTGAGGAATTTGGTGCAGTTATTCTTTCTTTCTTCTTCTTCTTCTTTTTTTTTTTGTATTCAAAATATTTTAACATTTATTTATACATATTGTGGGGCAAAGTGTGTTGTTTCAATCCATGCATATATGGTGCAGTTTTTCTATTAGGATTAGATGCAGGTTCCTGTATTGCATGAATCCAGGGTCCCACCCACAAATGAGTTGTGCAAAGAAGCAACGTTAGAGACTACAGTGGGATTTGCTAGGAATTTCTGGGCCCTGTGGAGAGCTAACATGAACAAAAGGCATAAATCCTGACCTTAATCCTAATGGGGAAAAGATGCCAAATACATATATTCAGAAATACCTGAAATCACATTTATTCTATCTGAGCTGTGCTGTCCAATAGAAATACAATGTGAGCCACAAATGCAAGTCATGCATTATTTTAAATGTTCTAGTAGCCACATTAAAAAAGAAGAAACAGGTGAAATTAATTTTACATTTAAAAAGTACAAAGAAACAGAAGAAATTAATGATTTGTATTTAACACAATATATCCAAAATATCATTTCAATATGTAACCAATATAAAAATTATTAATATGAGATGGTTTATATCCCTTTTTCATAGTCTTTATAATCCCCCTAGAGAACATCTGGATTCGGAGTAGACTCAACCCGGGGCCTTGGTGTTATTAGCACCGCACTCTACCGAGTGAGCCACGGGCCGGCCCCAATATAAAAATTATTAATGAAATGTTTTAAATTCTTTTCTCATACTAAGCCTTTGAAATCCAGTGTATTTTACCTGTATAGCACAGATCAATTTGGACTAGCCACATTTCAAGTAATTAAGAGTCACATGTGGCTAGTGACTACCATATGGGACAATTGCAGCTCTAGAGAATAGTGATGCTGTTTTAATGGAGATTGGCCACTGGGTATTCATTTTGATCAACACTTGAGAAAAGTCTCAGATATAGGCAAGGTAATTTACTCACCCTGTCCTTTCTTCACCCCTCTCCTATCTCAGAAGATCCATTACAAGGAACTGCAGCTTGGCCCAAGCACAAACTTCCTGGAGCACAGGAGCTGATCTCTCCTGCCCGCATGGGCGGCCAGGGCTTTGGGGCAGTTCAGTTGATCCAGACAGTGCACGGGGATGCCAGCAGGAACCTACTGCCTTCGAGCCCTGTAGGGCTTCCAGATTACACAAGGGAGATGCTGTCTAACAGTGCCTGCGGGAAAGTTTTGTGCAGAATTTTACCAAGCAGTTTGGATACCCAAGCAGATATTATCAAAACTTTATTATTAGGAGATGCATTAGAGTTCAAACTTTCCTTTTCTGGATTTTTAAAACTCGGTGTAGAGCTAGAGCTGGGGTCTGGTGCTCACAGACCCCTTGAGCCCATTCACAAACCCTTCACATGCAGGTCTATAAGCCAGGTAACTGGCAAAAAGGTCCTTGGAGCATTGGCTGAAGTAGGAACAGTCTTTATTCAGCACACACAACATTGAGCCAAGCAGTCCACCGAGAAACTCAGAAACTCAACTGCTACCGGCAAAGTCCAAAGACAAACTGAGCAGCTGCCAGCAGAGTAAACAGGTTCTATTTTTAGACGCGAGCTCTGCCAGCCAGCCTGCTTCACAAACTGAAGAACACACAATAACATCAAACTAAAAAGATACATTGGTGCACATGCGCACTAACTCCACCCATACAACTTGTTTACAAGAAATGTGGAGGGAGCCTGACTAAATTATCCTATTTTCCCCACACTCGGATCCGTGGACTTCTGGGTGTCAAATAGCCACAAAAATTATATGCAAAACATCATGTGTACGTGTACGAGGGCATTTCTCTAGAGAGAGAATTCATAGTTTCATTAGGCTTACAAAAAAGAAAACAGTAACAGTTCCTGCATTAAGGATCTCTAAGCAAAGGAGCTCTCAGAGGGCTTTAGAAAGATCACTTTGACAGTAGTTCACATGGAAGAATGTTCTACTAGTTTCCTTACTGGAAAAATGGGCTTTATGGCAAGGTAGTGTGTAAATATTTAAAATTCGGCCACTGTTTAGTAAAGGAACACAATGTCTACACGTATCATCTCACTGACCCTCCTTAAGGTAACAGTCCAGAGAGGCTAAATGACTTGTTCAGGTCACACAGCCTCTAGTGACTTGTCTCCAGGTCTACTCACCTTCAGCGCTCTTTCAAATCCAACTCTGGGACCCGGGCTCTCCCTCCTGCCCTGGGCTGCAAGTGGTCATACCTGTCCCGATGTGAAGCTGAATCATCTCTTCTTTCACATCAAGAGATACCAAGAAGTGACTGGCCTCCACCAGGGTCTTGCTGCTGAGGAGTCTGATATACACCTGAATTAAAAGAGACACTGGGCCACAGCCTGCTGGGCATGGTGGTGGCAGCTTTCTATTGAACAGTTCTTTCACATGCACGTGGAGAGGAACTGTGTGTGGCCCTGATAAAGAGTTGATACCTCAGGCGTGCTCCTGAGTGCGTACTCTGGGGCGGGGCGGGAGAAGGGCCACAGAGCCTGCGTCATGTGGCTGGGCCTGCCTCAGCTCACATAGCTGCTGGTGCTGCCTGGAAACAGAACAGGTTTCCTGACTCTCAGGCCACGGAGTTTCCCCTTCCACCAAACCACCTTTCCGGAGCATCTACCCCCAATCATATGAGGAAGCACAATGATTGGGAGAACAACCCCTGCTCCCACCTTCTGTATGACCCCTCTACTTCCAGTGTAATTTGAGGAATGTGAAAGCAACCCAAGGTGCAAGAGTACCCCCAATGGGAAAAAAATAATAAGATCGTGAATCCAGTTGAACCCACTCAGCTTTATGAGTAAAGGTGTCTTCCATTTCTAAAACAGTATTTAAGAGTAGACAAGATATATTCACATACTCAGAAAGTGCCTATGGAGTGTACTATGTGCCAAGCATGGTGCTAAGTGATTAGAATTCAGCAGTGAGCAAGGCATTCATGGATCCTATCTTGGTGGATTCACAGCCTCGAGAATGGAGCCCAGAGGATAAATGACTGGCCTAAGGCCACAAAAGTGCTGGTAAAGACAGGGGCATCCTCCATGGGTGGATCATGCACATATAGGTTCTTCTTCAAAACTGGTCAGGCCGAGGCAGATGGGGTCTTTCTTCATCAAGTATTTCACAGGCCAGAGAAAATGATTCCATGGAATGCAGGGATCACTGTTGGGAGATGAGACAGGTTTGGCTAGGAATGGCATTTCCTTCCTCAACTGGGCCTTGGACAAGAACCACCTTCCTGATTCCCTTGAGAATGGTTGTGTCCCCAGCCAGGAATTTCATCCCAGAAAAGGAGTGAAGCCCTGAGCCCCTGGCAGGTTTTGGCAGCTCACTGGGAGGCCACATGGCTTGGCTGGCTGGTGTGGCTTTTCTGCCCCTGCCCAGTTGGCACTGCCCAAGCCATTCAGTGCCCCAGGCACCAGGTAAAGGACTGCAAAGTGAGCATCAACCTGGCCCCTGTTAACTCTGACAATGGTTTTCAAGATATTTAAGAGACTAGAGGAAAGTGCGGTAAGAGGGTTTATTCCTAATTCTGAAAATTAATTCTTTAAATCCTGTGTCTTACTGTTTAGTAAATAAACTGTGTGTGTGTGTGTGTGTGTGTGTGTGTGGTAATCTAGCATCTTTGTCCTTACTTTAGAATGTTAGATTCCCCAGATTTTTGTAGCTGTAAGAATAAGCTTTAGATATACTGTTTATGATGTAATTACTTGATTTAGCGGCAGAGCCACATTTGTTGCTAGTGCTTCATAATGCCAGATTGTGCATTTGTTAAGAGGGAGACAGGAATATCCGAGTGGATTTGTTTCCTCGCAGTCCCAATGACATTGAGTCGATTCTTTCAAAAGATTAGCAAACAGGGCACATTTTATATTTCATTTTGTATCTCTTTAATGGCCAGTGAAGATGTCATTTTTCTTACCACTTGAAGATCTACAACCTATGTTTTATCTAAATATGTTTGTGAATATTTGGGTAATAACTTTCATCAGCTCTCACAACCTTTCCTCATTCTATGCCTTTCCTTTAATATTTTATGCATTCTCATATTTTATATTCATAGTATCATAGAATGTTAAGTTCCCAGCAGTGTACTCAGCAAATATTTATGGATTAAAGACATGTTGAATTAGAACTGGCAGGGGCTTTAAGGCCATCTAGGAACCTAAACATTTGCACATAGAAAACGAGGCTCAGAACAGTTCAGTGACTTATCCAAAATTATAAATGATCAATCCAGAACATTGAGTCAGACCTTAGTATGCCCAGCAAAGTTCTACTTACCGCACCAACTGCCTCAACTCTAGAGCTGGGTTTCTTAACTTCAGGGGGTGTGAGGTCTGCACCCACACCCTGCTCCCAACTTCATTAAAACTATGTTTTAAATTTCTTATTTTTTCTAAACCATGAGATCCTAGCAGACGAGATACATACTCTACATACCCTTATAACCCAGAGCTTAGCATGAGCTCAGCAGTGATTAAATGTTACCTGCCTTAATCAGAGAAAGGATGTGTATACTCTTGTGTCCCAATCACAGGGGCATAATCACGCAAGGTTGTGGAGTCATTGCAGATCAGTGGTATACTGAGATGTACTACATGCCTGGTAGTACAACCAAATGGTATAAGTACAAAGGTGGGCCAATCACAGGGGCATAATCACGCAAGGTTGTGGAGTCATTGCAGATCAGTGGTATACTGAGGTGTACTACATGCCTGGTAGTACAACCAAATGGTATAAGTGCAAAGGTGGATAGATCATGTTTCCTGTACTCTGGAGTCTGGAGAGGCAGGTACTCATGTGACTATAATACACCAAGATAGAAACAATGGATTAGAAAAGCATGAGGAAAGTAGTGATAAATTTCAACTTGGAGAAGAGGAGTTGGGGAAAAGGGAAGGCTTCCTGAATGTAGCAGTGACCCTGGAGCTGGGCCCTAAACATTCAACAGGCACTCTGGAATAGAAAACTCCTAGCACAAAAGCACAGAAGTTTTACAAAAGGGAAAGATCAACGCTGTGGCTGGTAACAGTGCTGGCACGACCTAGTGCTTGCCAATTGCTTATGTTGACTGCCCGTCCTAAAGCCTGGTGTGGACCAAGGCTGGTCCCTGGATTAATAGAGGCAGTGATAATCTCTGCCCTGTTCATGGAGCCCCAGGCAGCCATCTTGCACATCAATCTGGGAAGAACTCTCCTTGGGGTTTGGAAGATGGCCCCAGAGGTCATCCAACCAAAAGCCAGTTGGTTTATGGCCAGAGATATGAACAGGGTCTCCTTACACACCAGTGGGCTTGCTTTGAAAAGCAGATGAGCACTGTGACCTCAGAGAGCCCTTGTGCACAGGGCGAATTTCCATTTGCATGTGCAGATATGCATTAAATTGTTTCTATGAGTGTAAATAAATGTGTGTAGTAAATGCATGTGTATATACGAATGTGTGGACAAAACTGTGCATACATGCTCACACCTGCAGTGTCACATACTAAATGTTATGTGGAGAACATTTTGGTAATTTTAGGCAGCCCAGCAGCTGGGGGACTATGTGCTCCTCACTAGTTTGTAGGTAGGAAGTCTGCTGTTAGGTCCAGTATCTCAGAGTTCAGTTTTGGATCCTTTCCTGGTTTCCTAAAATGGGTAGCTGGCAGTTGACCAGGATGATAGCCAGATTTCCCTGGCAGGAGGGAGAGGGTAGCACCATGAGAGAGGCATAAGGGCTCAGAGAACCACACATGGCCTGGCTGCAAGTCGTCTCCCACATCCCCTTCCAGAGCCTTCTATGGAATCCCTTCCAAAGTCTCCACCTGAATAGCAAGGAAGTGAGAATTCACTTTCTCTCGGGCAGCCCCCTTCTCAGGTTTGCAAATGCAGAATTGACCCACCACCACGGGTACTTCCAATCTCTCATGTCAAGAGTGGGGGTAGTTACTGCCCTTCGGTCCTACCTATATGTCACTGCAGGGGTGGAAAGAGGGTGATCCCTTTCTCCCCCATCATAAGGGTCACGGCCAACCTCCTATCACAAAGACAGGTTAACAAGAGAAAAGCATAACAAGTTTATTTGATCATAGTCTTATGTGACACGGGAGACTTCAGAATGAAGACCCAGAGACCCAGGGTGAATTATCCATTTTTATGCGTAGGTTCAATTAAGCATGAACAGCCAGGTAGAAATGTGATTGGACAAAAAGTGTATGATCTAATGCAGATAGACTGACGGGGAAACCCAGAAAAGCCTGTCCATTCAGATTCTCCTCAGCCTTTCTGTACATCAATCCTTCCTCCTGTGTGGGGCAGGACCCTCTCCAGAATGCTGGTCTTATGACCTACAATCAGACAAGGTAGGTCAGAGAATTTCTGTATGGTCAGCCTTTACAATAGAAGGGCACGGGGAACTTAGAATAATATTTTGGGATTTTATGGCTGGCTTTGGGGTAAACCTTTCTTGTATCTGTGACCTTCCTTGGGGAAGAAGTATTCTAGTTTCTACGTCTAACATCAGAGGAGAATGAGGGGTGAAAAACAGGACAGAAGAAGGTCACAGAGAAACTTTGCTTTTGAGGCTGCTTCTGAGGCTTTCACTTTGGAGAATCATTTCTGAATCCCAGCGTCACCATTCACTCAGGTTTCTGCTTTCCTTTGCACTTGGTCTGGTTCCCATCTCTCTTCTCATTGCCTTTGTTTCACCGCTGCTTACACCTGATTCTCTTTGAATTCTCTGTTGAAGAGTCCTCTGAGTATGCTATAGGCCTCTGGCTGGGGACTCAAGCAGCCAGGACTTTAGGGAGCAGAGAGTACTTCCTAGGCGTGTTCTTCTAGCAGCACCTTTTCCTGCGTGTGTGGGGGTGGGTGTGTGTTAGCTGCTCCTCCACCCCCGACCTACAGGCAGAGTAAAGAGGTCTGCTTGCTCACACTCAGGGATGATGCAACGGAGGGTCATGAAAAGATGGCTTTAGGAGAGGTTCCTGTGATGTGTGCTCTCAGGTGAAGCCAGGCTGACCTGTCAAGTCACTCAGAAACCGTGTAGTAGAGGTCTCCATCTGTAAACTGCCACATCAACTTGCAATTGCCATTTCTGGAAGCAACCTCTTTCTGGTTCTACTTATAAGAGAGCCTCTTGTACAGGGACAAATGAGGAGGACCCGCATGGGCTGCCTCAGGCAGGGACCCCCACATAGAAAGAGCTGCACCAGCTTTATGCCTTCTCCTGAAGACAGAACGCACAACCCAGGATGGTCTTCTTTTCCCCCAGAGTATCTACATCTCCCTGGCCCCTGTTAACTCTGACAATGGTTTTCAGGATATTTAAGAGGCTGGAGGAAAGTGTGGTAAGAGGGTTTACTCCTAATTCTGAAAACTAATTCCTTAAATCCTGTGTCTTACTGTTTAGTAAATAAACTCTGTGTAAGAGGGTTTACTCCTAATTCTGAAAACTAATTCCTTAAATCCTGTGTCTTACTGTTTAGTCAATAAACAGTGTGTGTGTGTGTGTGGGGGGGGGGTTTACTCCTAATTCTGAAAACTAATTCCTTAAATCCTGTGTCTTACTGTTTAGTAAATAAACACTGTGTGTGTGTGTGTGTGTGTGTGTGTGTGGTAATCTAGCATCTTTGTCCTTACTTTAGGATGTTAGATTCCCCAGATTTTTGTAGCTGTAAGAATAAGCTTTAGATATACTGTTTATGATGGAATTACTTGATTTAGCGGCAGAGCCACATTTGTTGCTAGTGCTTCATAATGCCAGATTGTGCATTTGTTAAGAGGGAGACAAGGAATATCCGAGTGGATTTGTTTCCTCGCAGTCCCAATGACATTGAGTCGATTCTTTCAAAAGATTAGCAAACAGGGCACATTTTATATTTCATTTTGTATCTCTTTAATGGCCAGTGAAGATGTCATTTTTCTCACCACTTGAAGATCTACTAGCTGTGTTTTATCTTGTGTGTGTGTGTGTGTGTGTGTGTGTGTGGTAATCTAGCATCTTTGTCCTTACTTTAGGATGTTAGATTCCCCAGATTTTTGTAGCTGTAAGAATAAGCTTTAGATATACTGTTTATGATGGAATTACTTGATTTAGCGTCAGAGCCACATTTGTTGCTAGTGCTTCATAATGCCAGATTGTGCATTTGTTAAGAGGGAGACAAGGAATATCCGAGTGGATTTGTTTCCTCGCAGTCTCAATGACATTGAGTCGATTCTTTCAAAAGATTAGCAAACAGGGCACATTTTACATTTCATTTTGTATCTCTTTAATGGCCAGTGAAGATGTCATTTTTCTCACCACTTGAAGATCTACTAGCTGTGTTTTATCTGAATATGTTCATGAATATTTGGATAATAACTTTGATCAGCCCTCACAACCTTTCCTCATTCTGTCCCTTTCCTCTTTCATCAGCTCTCACAACCTTTCCTCATTCTATGCCTTTCCTTTAATATTTTATGCATTCTCATATTTTATATTCATAGTATCATAGAATGTTAAGTTCCCAGCAGTGTACTCAGCAAATATTTATGGATTAAAGACATGTTGAATTAGAACTGGCAGGGGCTGTAAGGCCATCTAGGAACCTAAACATTTGCACATAGAAAACGAGGCTCAGAACAGTTCAGTGACTTATCCAAAACTATAAATGATCAATCCAGAACATTGAGTCAGACCTTAGTATGCCCAGCGAAGTTCTAATTACCGCACCAACTGCCTCAACTCTAGAGCCAGGTTTCTTGACTTCAGGGGCATTACTGACATTTTGGGCCAGATTGGCCAGATAATTCTTTGTTGTGGGGGACTTTCCTATGCATTGTAGAATGTTTAGCATCATCTCTGGCCTCTATCCTCTAGAAGCTAGTAGCAAATGCCTCCTGCTCCCGAGTTGTGACAATGTGACAACCAAAAATATCTGCAGACATTTCCACGTGTTCTCTGGGGGAGGGGGGAAGGAAATTGCCCCTGGTTGAGAACCACTGCTCTAGTAGGGGCTTTTGTGGGAATAATATNGAAGGAAATTGCCCCTGGTTGAGAACCACTGCTCTAGTAGGGGCTTTTGTGGGAATAATATGAGTTTCCTCTGCAGAATTGGAGCCTGGCCGTCCTCCCCAGGATTTGTCTCTGGAGAACACGGACAAATCCATCAAGTGGCCCCGTCTTACATTTGCAGGGCCAGGAGTATGGGTGCTGAGAACTCACATCCATCATGATGGTTCTGAGTGAGTCCTCTTCCACAAGACTCACAGGAGGGCCTAATCGGCAGGCCGGGAATGGGCAGGAGGAGGAGGTTCCCTAGGAGGTGAGGTCAGGCAGCTGACAGGGCTCAGGAGCTGGGCACACTTGTTATAGCCAAAGCTTCCAGCTGAAGTGGAGGCAACAGTTCAGACTCCAGCAGAATGACACTGGCAGAGAGCTGAGCAGGCCTTCCCAAGATAGAGTGTCAAGGCTTGGTGAGATCAGAACCATGGACAGCTCTAAAGATGTTGGCTTTTCCTAGATTGAATCAAAGGAGTCCTTCCCAGTATGGGTAACTTGAATGTGAATACACAATTTCTCCTCTTACCCTCTCCACCAGGAACTATCTGCTCCTTAACAAAAACGTTCAATATATATGTTACTAAAGTAAACTTCACTACACCAG